>NW_010427305.1:93352-102786 GCF_000710305.1 Buceros rhinoceros silvestris | reverse complement strand
AAAGAGTGTGTCAGAACAAAAGCTGAAGAGAAAGCTTAAGAAACTGAAACATGAATGCAGATGACTTGAACAGCAGCACATGGAAAGGAGGAGAGATCTTGTCGGGAAGAAGACTGAGGACAGCAGAAGAACCATTGGGTCGAAGGTTACGAAGAAGGGACAGGAGCAGCCTGTCATCCTGTCCATGGGCACAGAAAGGTCAGAGCAGAGACAGGCTGTTTCATGGCATACAGGGCTGGCACACCCCTGTCTAACACAGAGCAGGGGTTTCAGAAGCAGATTTTCCTGTACAGCTTTGTTAAGAGACGAGGCAGTTAACAACGAAGTCAGTGATGGCTCATGTGAGAGATGCTTTCACTTGTCCCTGTGGTGCAGCCCCGTAATTTTCTTTTTTGTGCATCTAACTGCCAAAGTGCAGCAAACTGGTATCAATCAATCTGCCTGCATTCCATGTCAAGAGGAGGCAATAAAGGGAGAGTGGAAATACCAACCTGCCATTAAGGCCAGTGCTGGGATGAGAACAATAAGTGCATTGACTGGTTGTTTTATAGGACATGCTGCAAATGAGCCCATTTCCTGTGTGACGTGTTCATCTGCCGTACCTCTGCTTCAGCCAAAGCCGGGATGGAATTATTGCCCCGTCTGGAGCAGCTCATTGCTGAGCTCGGGTTGTTCACAGAACTAAGATGAAGGAACCTCCTGTGTGCAAGAGGTTTTGAAAGACCCCGACTGTTGAAAAAGCAGACAAATACAAAAGCAGCGCCAGCAAAATTTGAAATTACTAAATGATTCGGAGAATGCAGAGTTATGCTTTTGAACAAGGGGTTAGTCTCTAGCAGTTCATCTGCCAGGGCCTGGCGAGCTTGGACAGCGACAGCGAAGTCCTCGGGTCGTAGGTTTGGTTAGAGTGTCCTTCTCTGAGATGGAGCCTTACAGGGCTAAACGAGCTCCATCTGCCCGAGTTCGGGGTCAGAGTTGTCCTTCTCCTAGGATGGCTGCCCGAAGGCTAGTGAGCCCATCCTGCCCGTGGCCACACTTGGTCTGACCCTTCAGCCGAGACCTGTCTGGCCTGGGAGACCCCACCGCAGGCACTTGCCACCACCAGCACAGCTCTCAACCTCACAAGGGCAGGCAAGCTCCTTCCCCACGGCAAGGGGGTGCCCGTGAAAGAGTCACTGCTCTGCCTCCGGACATCACAGGGTGGGGCCAGTTCCGCGCATGCTGCGCCTCACCTTAAAAATCCATCGCGCAGGCCTGAAGGGTGCACTCATCGCTTGCAGTGAGTGTGGGAAAAGCCCTTCCCAGATCTTCGTTCGTGAAGCCAAGCCGTGATGATGACGATGAGTCTCTAGTGACCTTGCTGCGTCAGGGTGGTTGCTTTCCTGCCCTTCTCCCACGAGTACATTGGTGCCCAGGTTAAACCTGTCTCTCTGTTCTTCTCCTACATCTCTCCCACGCAGACACTGCCACGCTGCCAGTTGACGGTATGTTGACAAAACTAAATTAACTTACACTAAGAGAAATTCAAGTGGAGTCTCCTCGAGGTAAAGGTTAAGGCAGAGGTCCACCGTGCCCCTCCCTTCCTTCAGCCCCTTCTCCCTCCCTTGCCAGGCCTGCTAACACGCTCTCTTCCTCTGCAGAAGGGGAGCTGGAGGCAGAATGGCTGCAAGACGTAGGTTTGTCTACATTGATCTCGGGAGCTGAAGAGGAGGATGGCCAAGCCCTGCTGTCCACCCTGACCCGAACTCAAGCTGCTGCCGTACAGAAGAGGTACAACACCTACACCCAGACCCTGAGGAAGAAGAACAAGCACACAGTCCGGGATGTTCGAGACATCTTTGGCACCAATGACTCTCCTGTAAGTAGCTAATGCATCCTAGAGAATGCGTTTGAGCTGAATTGGTATGTGCTTTCAAGGAGCTCACCAAAGCTTCTACCAGCCAGGAAGCCCTTTTCTGCTGACGATGTACAGCCAGCCAGTAGCAGTTCCTGATGCTAAGCCCAGATTTTAATGCTGTGTTTAGTACATTTTGAGAGGAAAGGAATGAAACCAAATAAGATAGATGCTGCAGTTTTGCAACCAACCCGTAACACAACATCCTATCTCTTGCCAGCCTTCCTCCTGCAATCTCCTATCAAGAATAACATTTACTCCTTTTTATTTTTTTGGAAATTGGTGAGTTACTCTTGGTGGCTCTTCAAATTTTTGCTGGCTTCTGGGGACAGTCTCTCTTTACTCAGCAGTCTCAGTGGTGAAGTAAAACTTCTCCAGTGAAACTACTGGGGTTCAAATAAGCATAAGCAATTAAACACCCACCGGCACGATTGCAGCTGGTCCACTGGCAGTTACCGTTCACTTAGGCAGCAAATGAAAATCTAATAACTGTTCATTTGCTTCAATGCTCAAAGCAACGCAGCTGACTTCAGACATCACTCATGGTATCTTAAACAGGAGTTGTATCCTAGGCAAGCTCCCTTTTGAAACTACTACTGAAGTTCTTCCCATCACAAAACTCCAAAAACCTCTTTTCCATTATGAAGTTGCTTTGCTGTTTTCTATTTGTCCTACCTGCTCCTCAAGGCTTTAAATTCATCCTGGATAAATTTAAAACAAAAAATTGGGAAACAAAACTGTAGTTGCATGGTTATATTAAAATTACACAGAGATAACTGTTGGGGGGTTAACTTACTTGTCTCCAATTTGAGTATCTGGGCTCTGATGAACCTCTCACACAGATCCCACAAACAAACACATCCAGAAGCATCCAGTAGTTTCCTGTGGGCAAAATCTCTTGCATGAGAAATCATGGGGCATGTTTGCATGAACATCCAAAAGCTGGTGGCGCTTCTTCAGAGATCAGCATGCTTCCGGTTCAAGTATCTGCAGACCTTAACATGTTTAAAGCTTTTAAAAATTCAACTAAAGTTTAAGTTTCCTAATAAAATCCAATCAGCTACTTAAATGTTGCACCCGTGCTCTCCGATGGGCACATTACTGATCTGGGTTCGACCTGTTTATTTTTATGACCTGCTTGCTAAAGGAATCAGGAGCTTCAGAGCCACTGCCCTTCAAACCCCTGTTTTACCTCCTCCGAGTTCGGCATTGGGAAAGTCTGAAAGACAAGCCCAAATAAGTAGTTAAGGCTTCTAATTATTCTTCTCACGATACGCAGTTCTGCAGGGTGCTTATCGCAATGTCACACACAGCTAGAGCTGCAGAGCACACCACCACCTCCTCCAATGGACTGTCTAAAAGCCTTCGAGGTTCCCCACACCCTTGTGGCAGGACCATGCTCCTCTCTCTGCTGCTTCTCATGGGATTAGAGGAAAATCTTCGGGGAAAAGGAAACTTTGTCCTAATTATCAGCTCCTGGGGGCTAAACACACTGCAGGGGGTTTCCTGAGCAGTCCTTTGTGAGGCCCCTCACGCTCTGCCGCTCCCTGCCATGGCTCTACAGCCACCCGTGCGTCTTCGTGGTGAAAGGGATGCGCATTAAAAACCAACCCAGCCAAAAAAGAGAGGAGCAGCAAGGGACAGAGAGGGGCAAATCTCAGCACAGCTGCTGGGAAGACGACTGCCTGGAATGGCATGTGGGAGTTTTGCTTCCCCATCCTGCTTATCAGCTGGACAGAGAAGAATTAAACCTGTTGCAAACAGCAGAGCAGCTCTAAGTGTTCCACAGAATTCTACAATCCTCTCCATTAGGCAGGTGGATTTATACCCTATTCCCAAGAACCTAAGCATTGCAGGAGCCCCGAGGGGTGGGTGGCAGGATGGATTAGTCTCTTGTGTGATTAATGATGAGAGAAAAGGTGATTAGCTCACTGGGGTCACTGGAGAAGAGATTTAGAGACCGCTGCAGAGGCATAAATTGCTGTCGCCGGAGGCAGGGAAGAGAGATGCACCCTGGTTTCTTCTCTCTGCTCTGAAAGCCTCAGCCAGAGGCTTTGCTATTCCTGCCTGGAGCCAGCATCTGTGGGCCAGCGCAGAGCAAAGCGCGCTTTGCCCTCATCCTGCCTTGAGGTCCAGCCCCTCAGCACAGGATTGCTCCCTCAGCAGCCCAAGTGGACTGAAACACAAGGAAACAAAGCCGTGGGGGGGGGTTTTGTTTTGGTTTTTTTTTGTCTGGTGGTGGTTGGGTTTTATTTTTTCGGTTGCCCACCCTGGAAAGGTGCCGTGATTGCTAGGGGCAAAATGCAGCCCCTGTGGTACGTCACCCCTCGGAGACGGTGGAGCCTCCCCCAGTTGAGGTGCCTCTGCTCGGCTTCAGCCCAGCCTACGCCGACAGCCGCGCTCCTGAGCTGGAAACCGGGTGGTTTATTAACCACAGTGGCCTGATTTTCCTTACTGCTGGGACCCTGCTGCTTCCTTCAGAAGATAAGGGCTCTGCTGGAGCTCAAAGCCTAGAAAAAATCAACAACAGAATATGAATGGGGGGGGCGGAGGAAACATTGATTTTGTTATTGGAGGGAGGAAATGAAGCGTCGTGCTCAACAGCCCAATGCTGCACGTTGTGATGAGCTAAAGCTCCTCGGGAGTTTTAAGAGCGTTTTACTTGAGCAATGCACGTCCTCATTAAAGACCACTCACTAACCCAGAGCTCTTTGCGTGAAAAGGCGGTTGGGGGGACAATGCCATATACCCGCAGCATGGGCAGCCTGCCCCCTACCCCGAGCTGCCAGGCTGTCCTGCTCTGCCCTTACTGCCCTTAGCTGCGGGGCCAACAACGGAATCTGGTCCCTTTAGTGCCCCAATGATTTGTTTTTACATCGTCTACAACTAAAGAACTCTCTACCTCATCTCAATCTTTTCCTTGCTCTTCTGGTTTCCTCTTCGCATCAGTTTCCCTGTGTACATTGTGCCAGTAAACACTGGGCTCATTTTTAGCGTTGGCCAGTGAGAACTACCCAATGAACCAGTCAGAAATCAGGACCTGAGAAGTCTTGCCCTCACTGGAGCTGCAGCCAGATGAATAAAACTGTCCCAGTTTAGTTATGGACACGATTGACTCTTGGGCTTTCACATTCATTAAGTTGCGAACTTCTAGAGTTTTTAATCTTTTTTACTAAAAAAATAACACGAATCTTTAAAATTCATGCAGCAAAAAGGTTTTATTCCCAGTTTCCCCTTTCTTTTTATCTAAGATTAAAAAAAAAGTGGGGGGATTGGTCCTGTTTGAAAAAATTATTCATAAAAGAGACGTAGATTGGGTTTTTTTCAACACTCTCGCTGTGGAGGCTGGGAAATGAGGCCAAGCACATGACATTTCTAGCTACCAGTATTCGATTGCCACTAGCCAGAGGGGCCGCAGGCTGCTGCCAGCGCTGCTGGGCACGAAGCAGAGTCATGCTGTCGGCTCCACCGTGCTCAACAGAGCCTGGTCCCCACAGCTATCACTATCGATTTTAGCTGTGTAACACAGCTGAAGGATTTTTTTTCCTTGATAAACTTGACTCGCAATAAATCTATTCTGAAGAGTGTCCACAGGGCCAGCCCTTTAGAACAGTGAAAGCAGGTGAGCCCGTTGCTAACGTTTACCATTAATTTCTCATCTGGGTGTTAAGCAGCATGGTACTGCTTTTATGTCTGATTTTCCCAAATAACTTGGAGGATAAGACTGAAAAAAACGACTGCAACATTGTTTCAGGCTTCTGACTGCAAGAGCAGCCTGTCTTGTAAATACCCGCCTTCTTTTTTAGCAGCCTGAATGCTGCCCCCATGCTTTGGCTCCAAGTGGGAAGGACAAAACTTCAGCCCTGGGGCATTGCTGCTTGTTGATAAACAGCTGAGTTAGCAACTGCAAAAGCAATTTACAGAGCAATTTAAAGGGCGGCTGTTGTGGGCCCTCAGCTGCAGGTTCAGCTGGAAAGCTGGGGCTGCTCCATCGCTCCGGGGGGTGAGGCAGCAGGTTTGGGAAAGGGGGGGGCTCCAAGGGCTCCCACCAGGATGCGAAGGACAGCAGAAAAAAGACAAGACTAGTTTGGAACATCGTAGTTATTTTCACTGGCTATTTTTGAAATTCATGACCTTTTCTTTTTTTATACCTGAGAACGTGCAGATAAGCTGCTACAGCCTCGTGTACACACAAACACTCAGAGTTGTCTTTAGGACTCCCCAAACTGTCGAGAGCAAAACTCCACGACAGTGCTTGAAAGCCACCCCCTGGGCTCCGGAGGCCCTTCTCTGCTGTGCCACACACACTTCTTCTTTTTCACACCATGCAGAACGATTTCTGGAGCAGAAAGAAATGAATTTGACTATAGAAAGGTCTTTTATTCCCTAAAATTGTTCTGGCAGTTCACCAAAAATGTTAGTGTATAAGCTATGGGAGGACACTGTCCACCAATAATTTGCTGGTGCCCAAGTCCCAAGAGGCGGTGAACAGCCTGACTTCTGACAGGGAATATTTCCGACATGATTTTCAACATGTGTCAGAGAGTTGTCAAAAAGATTTGTGGTCAAACAGGTTAAAAGCAGGGTTAGAATTTGACGAGGAGCCGCTGAGTGCAGTTAGGTGCAGCAATTTAGGGAGCTGATTTCCGTCCTTACAGAAGAGAGCTGCAATGTAACCAACCTCCACAAGATTGGAACGGTCACAGCCGGGGAAGAGGAATTCTCAGGCTGGGTTGTGAAAAATGCGCGCTGGGAAACGACAACAGGTTGTTGAAACTTGACAAATGGATGTAAGCTGAGAATGATAATGCCGTTGCTTGACCTGTAGCAGTTTGTGTCTGTAGACGTTTACTTTCCCCGCGGTCTGATCATTTCTCCTTGCCTATCAGCCCACGTTTGAGCCAGTTCCAGTGTCACCAGTTCCTTCTAATGGTATCCAGCTCCCTGGGCAGAAGCCGGTGTGGAAAGCAGTTAGCTGTGAGTATGCCAACGTGTCATGAGCGTTCACTTCCTCCTGGGAAAATGACGGACAGAAAGATCCTTGTGTGGCTCAGAGCTTGGGCCCCTCTTTCACGCTGCAGATATTTCCTTAATACAGTTGGCAGCTTATTGTCATGCAGGAACCAAAGTTTCCCGTTCAAGGCCGGCGTTGTGCGGACACAGACCTGCTGCCCTTGAGGCGTCGGTGGCTAAATTAAAGCACTGATCCTTGCAAGGCTGGGAATGCACAAACAACCTCTTAGCAAAGTGGTGCAGAACTTATGTCAGCGGTTTGATTTGTGGCTCTAAATCATGACCGGGAAGGTGCATGTTTCCTTCACATTTCTGCTCCAGTACTGCAGACACCACGGGATCGGAAACAGAGCATTTTCTGCCCTGTCGTTCTGTCCTTCTGAAGGTGTTCCTTTGGACACCCCTTAAACACTTTGCTCTGACAGTGACTGGCAGCGCTAATGAAGACGATGGGTCTGCTCTGCTCGGCCTGTGGGTATCTGTCAGCAGCCCTCCACAGGAACGTCCATCTTCCAGTTTGAAAGCTCTTCCCACCACCGCTGTTCAGGGCTTAACTAAGGGGATATTAATACCTGACTTCCAAAACAGTCCCTCTAACATTTACCTCTGGATATAGAGCCCAGACATTTTCCTTGGTTGCAAAAGCCGCTCTGCTGATCTCTCTGCTCCACAAGGGGAACAAACAGGGAACCAAATGGCCGGGGATGCCATGGACAACCTGTGGTCTCAAGTCCAAGGATAGATGCTTGAGAGAGATGGAAAACATCTTTAATGGCCTGGCCACGAGGTAACACCTAAGGCCAAGGTCAAAAGGCAGAAGCAGCTTCGTAACATGCTTAGCTTGTTCATACCAGACCTGCAAAATAGATTGTAGCAAAAATATTGAAGTCCCTGTGCCTGTAGATGCAACGATTTGAAAACCACAGGATGTGCACGTGCCTCTAAAACATGCAACGCTTTTCAATTCACTTGCTGATTCCCGTGGCTTTTGAATGTACGTGGGTCACGTGGGTAAACTCTCCTCTGCAGTCCTGGAGGCTGAAATTTTACCTCACTCCCAGTGAGAATTATGATTCTGTTCCAATTGCGAGAGTCCAGGAGCTGGACCTTAACGGCGCCCTCAAAATTGTCCTCAGCTGTGAGAGGTCAGTCGTGAAAGCTGGAAGTCGTGTGTGTTATCATGCTTTGGACTCCATGACGACAGGTTATTTCTGCACTCGATTGTTCTGAGTTCAGAAGCTCTCCTCTGGCACCCTGAATTTCAGGAGGTGACTTAAATTTAGAGTAGAGCAATGAGTCGTTTCACAATATCTACCAGAAATCCCAGCAGCCACAGTGTTTTTCAAACTGGGAGATTGTACATTGCAACCTGTTTTAGTGCTACACACCTAAACTAGCAGCTCTGAGAAACCTGTGTATGCGAGCATCTAAAATATAGGCACAATGTCCCATGATGGTAGGTAAGTCAAGAGTGACCTGAGAAACTGTGCCTACAGCATTTTTCTGTCAGGAACTTCTATTTTCAGTTGTTCGTTAGACAAGTGCCACCACAGTTTGCTGGCCTGGGTAGACAAGGATGGAGTACAAAAACTTGATCATTCCTGATAAACAGGAAGCTCCAACTTGACTAACCTTCTCACAAAAAGCAACAAGTTAAATCATCCAAAATGAAAATCAGGATTTTACTTCTAAGGGGTTATTTCCTCCAGACAAAACAGGAACATGCTGTGGTTTACACTGAAATTCCTCTTCGAAGCACTTCCTTTATTGCTTTCTCAAGATTTTTGTCATCTTGGTTCATTTCTTTTAATGTCTCTGTACTAGATGCAAGCACACACTCGGCATTTATGTATCATTTCCCTCATTTTCAGCTAACAGCTGTCTAGACTGCGGACTAGATAAGGGCAGCCCATCTGTAACAGAAGAGCTCTCCTATGAGGTCTCTTTCTCAGAATCCATTACAGTCCTTCCAAAAACCCAAGAAAGGCCGAAAAACCAGAGGTTCAAGAAGGAAGACTCTGCTTTGCCTGTAAGTTTGTTCTCAGTATATTTCCTCAATCATTCTTTTTAACGTGGTTATTTCCTGCTCTGCACCCCCAGCAATTGGAGCCTGTTAATCACAGAATCACAGAATCGTTTTGGTTGGAAGAGACCTTTAAGCTCATCCAGTCCCCCCGTTCCCCCAGCACTGCCAGGTCCCCACTGCCCCCTGGCCCTCAGCACCACCTCGACACAAGGGCTGGGAAACCCCTCGAGGGATGGGGACTCCACCACTGCCCTGGGCAGCCTGGGACACGCCTGGACGACCCTTCTGGGAAGAATTGTTTTCCTAACATCCAACCTCAACCTTCACTGCTGCAACTTGAGGCCATTTCCTCTCATCCCGTCACTTGTTACTTGGGAGAAGAGGCCAGCCCCCTCCTCACACGTGTCACAGTCCACAAGCACTGCATCATCCACACATTTTTTCTCATAGCCATAAACACCAGTTACTGGCACTAAAATTAGCGATGATTTTCATTCCTGC
>NW_010427305.1:86497-93245 GCF_000710305.1 Buceros rhinoceros silvestris | reverse complement strand
TTCCTGCTCTGTTTTCCAACTCTATTCCCCCAAGGATTATCTGCCTTTGCTAACATGTGGAATTAAAATTGCTTCACAGATGAAGGGAGGAAAACAAGCCTTGGTCCTGCAGCGGGACTGGGTGTCTGCCGTCAGCATTCAGTGCAGTAACTCTAGAGGAGATACTACATGAATGGTTAAAGGAAAGTTTATCATATCGTATCGTATCATATCATATCACACCGCCTGACCAGACACACACTGAGCATTACCTGGAATTATTTCTTGAAGTCAAAGAAGTCAGTTTTCTATTTCCACCAACACTGACACCTTCCATTACTGGAACCTGGAGCATAGGTTTGTGCTTCAGACACCACCTTGTCAGTGAAACGTTAATTATTTGGAGGCATTTCCTGAATGTTATGATGTCCTGAGGTCCTAAATTAACCCAAAATGTTTATTATCCACTCAGACATCGAGTTCTCTGAGAATTATCCATTTGTCCACCTCAGGCACCACCAAAGTAGAACCTGAGATGCGAAGTAAACTTCCATGTTGAAATGAGGGATAAGACACCAAGTAGATTACAAGTGGTGTGAAATCCCTCAGCTTTAATGTGCCTGTTTTTTATTGTGGTGGGAATAACTCGATGTCCTGTGGACAGTATGAGTATGGCATGCATCAGGATTTGGGCAAACCAATGGTTCATCCTTGCTCATTTTAATAGCAAGCCCTGGACTCCAGCCTGCACCACAACACACACACAATTTTTTCTCTGCAACAGCTTGGACAATTTCCAGTTGATAGAGCAAGGAAACAGAAGGGCAAGAGGCAAGAGCAAGGGCACAGAAGATGCCACATTGAATGTCACAGACCTGTGGATGCCTAAGTGACTGATCTTAGAGAATGCCAGTACCGTGCTGGAGATGAACTATTCTGCACACAGGACACCATTTTTTGTGCTCGGATGAGTACATGGGGAATCACAGAATCACAGACTGGTTTGGTTTGGAAGGGACCTTCAGAGCTCCCCCAGTCCCACCCCCTGCAGGGAGCAGGGACATCTGCACCCAGAGCAGGGGGCTCAGAGCCCCAAGGGCCAACCTGACCTGCCATGGGGCCAGCCATGGGGCTGCTCCCACCTCTCGGGGCAGCCTGTGCCAGGCTCTCCCCACAAATACACCAGGTTCTCACAGACAGAGAGTTTCTGAATAAAGTCAACAGTTGCAGCTGTCGATAGTGCCATTTCACTTACTTCATGTGCTGCCACTCATGGTAATTGTTTATTCCCATAATGCCTCAGACTGTAATGGGCCCCAGCAAAAAAGAAAATCACCTCTTCCTCTGTTAGAGCAACCAGCCACCGACACTCTGAAGGACTGTCCCTCCTTCCCCAAGGTGGGCTCGCAGGGCCAGGTGGAAGCCTACACAAGATCATACCTTCTCCAGGGCAGGTCTGACCTGTTAATATAACCAGCTCCAGAAATGAGCTGCACCGAGAGAGATTATATATCATAAAAGGTCGGTTTTTCATGGCAGAAAAATTTTCCCCTCAGAAAATAAATGTGTACCATGGGATTTTTATTCTTACTTTCAAGATGATTTATTGCTCTTTGGTTGCTTTTGGCTTTTTTTGCATCGCTGGCACTAAAATGCATAGAAATTCTTTAGTATTTTAGGTGTCTTCAGAAGAGTATCCTCCGTGTGGCTTTTGTTACCTTCAGTCTCAGCGCAGCAGTAACGCTGGAATTGCTGCATTCTGGGGAGGGAAGATTCTGGCCTAAAATGCCCCAGACGGGGGATGTAGATTAGTTACTCCATCCCCTGCACTCTTTCTCCCCCAATTATGATTAACCCCTACTGAAAGACCACGTGCGCTGGGATTTAGGAAGTTCTACCCCACCCAGGCTAGATGTCCTCTGTCTTCTCTCAGGTTTGAAATCTGGCGGAAGTTTAATTCTTTTTTTAGTTTGCTGTTTTTCTTAATCTGTTTGACTGGCTTCATCAAAAGGTGGGTTAAACCTCCTGACTCCAATCCCGTTAAAAAAGGGAGGACTGGGCTGAAATCCCCAGAAGTAAAACCTTATGAAAGGCTGGGTTTCCACTCAGGCCCCTACAGGGAGGAGATGGTTTGCAATGCTATCTGTTTACACCTCGGACTAACAATTGCTGGTTTCAATTACAATTAAATTAAAAAAACATACAACAGCGAAGATCCACAGCTTTCGAAAAGCATGTTTTTGACTATAACTTTGTTATTATGTCTAACAATCATGTCAAGAGCTGGTGGATGTTTGTTCTTTTTGACATTCGTACAAATGCTTCTGTCATGACACAACATTCCTGGCTCCGGTCCATGACACTGCAGTTACTAAAACATGTAGATGTTTTCGCATGCCCCCAAATTACTAAGTCCCATTAAGTTCAAGCCTACTTGAATAAACTATTCCTTAGCTGCCGCAAGTCCTGTTTCTAAGCCTAAGTGCTTCCTGAGCAATAAAAAGTACCAGTGAATTGTCAGGTTGGCATCAGGACTAAGTGATATTGCTCCTGGGCTTTTCCTCAGATCTTTAGTTTCAACTCTTCTAGAAGACCTCATAAATTAATAGTAATATACAAATTCAATTCATTGCACACACACACACACACACATAGAGGTGATTGATCATAGAATCATTTAGCTTGGAAATGACCTTTAAGATCCTCGAGCCCACCCGTTAACCTAGCACTGCTCTTTGGTGTTACTCATCTACCCTAACACGAGTTCCAATCAGACATGGGCCTTTTCCAAAAAAAAGAAACCACTTCCCGTAATTTTTGTGCAAATAAAGATGCGACCCATCTCTCCTGTAGAAATTCATCATTCGGAAAAGCCGGTTTGGACTGACAGAGGTTGGAGACCTCTCTCCTGAAGACATGAAGAAGATCCGCTACCTCTCCCTGATTGAGCTGACGGCCTTCTACGATGCACTGGGGGTGGAGCTGAAGAGGAACCGCGCAGAGAGAGTGCGGGGACGAGGTACTGTGCTGTGACATCCCCATGGCGGCCAGCCATGGTGATGCTCAGTGTCAGGAAAGAAACTTGTACGAGACTGTGTTTCCTCTTTTTCACATTTGTTGTTACTGTTTTTAAGAAAACGGTCTGTTTGGAGTCCCTCTGACCATACTGCTGGAGAATGATCAAAAGAAGGTCCCTGGAATAAAAGTCCCCCTCATCTTCCAAAAAGTGAGTATAACTCGGCCTGCTTGGCCAATAGATTTGCTTTTCCATCATTTGCATTGACATTCAGAAGAGTCACAGAATCACAGCATCGTTTAGGTTGGAAGAGACCTTTAAGCTCATCGAGTCCCCCCGTTCCCCCAGCACTGCCAGGTCCCCACTGCCCCCTGTCCCTCAGCACCACCTCGACACAAGGGCTGGGAAACCCCTCCAGGGATGGGGACTCCACCACTGCCCTGGGCAGCCTGGGACATGCCTGTACAACCCCAACGGGGAAGAAATGGTTCCTCAGGGCCAACCTCAACCTCCCCTGGTGCAACTTGAGGCCATGTCCTCTCATCCTGTCACTTCTTATATTGAGAAGAGACCAACACTCACCTCGCTCCACCCTCTTGTCAGGGAGTTGTCAGAGCCAGAAAGTCTCCCCTGAGCCTCCTTTGCTCCAGGCTCAACCCCACCAGGTCCCTCAGCTGCTCCTCAGGGCACTTGTGCTCCAGACCCTGCACCAGCTCCGCTGCCCTTCTCTGGACACGCTCCAGCCCCTAGTCATCAGATAAAAGAAGGTGCAGACTTTACAGACTTGAAAGGGTCTACAGTTTGTCTGTCTGTGTGTTGTGGTTTGAGAACCTTGTGACAAGGAGACAAAACTTGCTCCTTTTGTGCTTTTTATCTACGGTGGGGACCCCTTTTGATTTTTATGATTATATGATACCGTACAGGAAACGTTGGGCAACAGACTTCTGGCTTTCTGTTTCCCTTTGTCATTAGAGAGACATGCAAAAATGTCTGTGGGAGTGTGAGTGTGAGCGTGAGTGTGCGCAGAAGTAGCAGAGATGAATTTAATTCCACATTAATTCAAACTGCAGCTACTACTTAACTATCACGTGTTTCCGGAATGGAGGTGGCACCTTCTCCTTGAGCTTTGTATGACCAGAGGATGCCGTTCATCTGAGTCAGTTCAGCAGCGTCGAGTGGCTGTCTTGGAGACAGGCGGACAGGCACAAGCGCACATGCGATTACACAGCTTTGTGTGGACTCAAAGCTACTACACATTTCCCTGTGCACACCCACAAAAGGGGACAGACTGACACGACGCGAATACTTAGGTGACTTTGCAATCAGCTCCACAGCTGCCCTGTCAAGATATGATGGGAAATCAGAAGGATCCAATACCTCGGGCAGGAAACAGAGCTGGGGATGAAAATCCAGAGCTGTGTGAATAAATGCTAGGAAATTATCGTGGGTTTTTCCCTCATTCTAAACGATGTTAAATCAAAACATACTTATTTTTTTAATAAAGAATTGGAGTGGAAAACCTATTCCTCTATTCACAGAAATTTCAAAATAAAATATCCTGGGATCAATTTCTACTCCGAGTTCTCAGCTCCCAGAAATGTATGTTATCTATAGACCTTTCCATTGTGCTCCCGGGGAAAAACTTACACATTTCCATTTCTCAGAGGTTAATTTTCCCTCAAAACACCATTGTGTTTTACCCGCTGTACCTGCCCTTTCATTACCACGTTTCTGTGTTAATTGTTCCACGGCCGTGCCAAGTCTCAAATCAAGGACACGGGGGCCTGATGCGTTATCGGTTTCCCGTGCTCAGCATGTGCCGCGTTTCAGGGTCAGGGATATGGAGAACAAATCAGGAAGGTTTATTTACACGAGCTGGCTTGTCTTCATCAGCAAATCTCAGAGAAAGGGTTTCCAATCAGATTCAAGGATACCTAGACTGAAAAAGTTAATAGCACGTTTAAGGGCTTCTGAGTATTTTTCCTGTGTTTTGCTGGTTTTTTCGCAGTTGCTGCTCAAGCTTGAGGAAACAGGTTTAGAGACCGAAGGAATTCTCCGGGTGCCTGGATCTGCCTCCAGAGTCAAGGTACGCCCTCGTGCCTGTTTTCCGTCTCCTGGACCACAGACCCTATGTAAAATAACACCCACAAATCCACACTGCACATAAATACTGGTGTGCGTAGCTCAGCACTTCTGCCCCTACCAGTGAAAGGTCAGGCTGGATCCTGGGAATGAATAAATCACAGGACATGTGGGCTAATGCTTTGCGTTTGTTCAAGCTCTATATAAAGCGCGGGCTGGACGTTGAATGCAGCTTTTCTCCACTAAACACTGGGGGATCCTTTCAGCTTATCTGTCATCCAAAAATGCTGTGATCTTATCTCTGGTTTAATTTATTTCAGAACTCCAGGGATGCTAAACTGAGCGAACCTCAGATAAAGATCTCATTCTCTGTGATTTTAAACTTGCTGTTGCTCTATTTCTCATCTGTCTTGGGTGATCTCACATTTCCATGTTCCAAATGAGAGACACTTGGCCTCTGCTCACTGTTTGGCAGCCTCAAGTGCTGCATTTCACAGGCTATGAACATGGGATGGCTGCTACCCAGTGGCCTGACATCGTGGTCCTGCTGTTGTTCCTCCAGACTATCCTGATTCCAGGAGCTGGAAGTCTTTGGCAGAGACAGATCAGGAAAACTCATTTTTTCTGCCCTTAGTGACGTCTACCTCTGCCCCAGATTTTTCTTTGTTCTAGGCAGATTTTTGGGGTCTGGGCTTGCTTTCCTGAGCAAGAGGTCTCCACTCTGTGGCAGCCCAATAAATTTTGGGGATTGCTAAACATCAAGGGACTAGGGATCATCAAAAACGACAAGAAAAAGCGGCACTAGGTGAAACACGCTGAAGGTGGGCAGGAGCATCCCAACTCCCTTTGACTGAGCGCCTTGCAAAGTGCCTCATCTCGCGGAAGGGAGCTCCTCGTTGGGCCTGTAGACTTCATCTGCCTCATTTTTTTTTCATACAAATACTTGAAGTATTATTTCACATGATCTCAATTTTTCCCAGCCTCACCGGGGAGGAGGTGAGGCAGTGCTGTGCTCTGATGAATTAAATTAATATTCTTTACATACCCTGTACCGTGTCTTGTCCACTCCTTATTCACAACGCATATCCAGGGAGCTGCTACGAGACAGGACATTGTCTGCAGCTCTGGTGGTAAATTAAACTGCCCGTATGAAAGGTTTAAATTATTTGAGTTTTGGCTTCATTTGAGTCCTTCCAACAGGCCAACCAGCAAGACATGTTTTTTTTCCAAAGCAGCTCCAGATTTCACCCTTCAAAGCCCTCATACATTATTATGACATTAGGATTTGAGGGCATTCCAGTTTTATTTCAGTCCTGTCTGGAGAAAGAAGAGGCGTATGGAAGTGATTAAAGGTTACTCTGCTGTACAACAAAGGACAGGGGAAATAAATACAAGTTTTTCTCTGTAATCTGGTTTGTAACACAAGCTCCAGTGAACCAAAATTGGATGAGAGTCTACTGTGGGATCAGTCACATCTGAAAAACAAATGGCAAAAAAGTTTTTTAAAAGTACTTGGGTGCAAAAATATGTATGTGTGTGTGTGTGTGTGTGTATGGGGACGAGGGGAGTGTTTAAAATAGACGTGCAGGCTTGTCTGTGTGGAGATATATATATTAAATGTTTACGTTTCAAAAGTCTTGCTTTCTCTTTCCATGGCTTGTTCCCAGCACT
>NW_010427305.1:70637-86409 GCF_000710305.1 Buceros rhinoceros silvestris | reverse complement strand
CAGGAAAATGTGGAGCAGTTTTTCTGTCCTCTTGTGCTTTGGATGAGGCGAGGATTCCTGTTCCACATTTCCCTGTCAGGTCCAGGACCGAGTGTAATCCAGGTGTGGGTACGGATGTGGACACAGAAAGCCCAGAGTACACCCACTGAGGTGTGCTGGGAAAAACGAGATTGTGACAGTATATACCAAATCCTGAGTGACTTTGGATTGCCTTTTGTGCCAACCATTCCCCTTCATTCTGTGACCATATCTGACATGTAATTTCCTTCCATTCATGCGAGACACAGCAAGCAGAATTCATTTTTAAGAGCTTTTCTGTCTGAATGGACTAAACTTCTTTTTTTTTTTGTGCAATTTTAAAGTACATTTGACACAAGTATGATCCAAAACCTGAATGTTAGTCATAAACAGTCTCACAAAAAGCAGCAACAAACTTTGCACGGCTAAGGCAGCGGTTGGCCAGCAATGTTGGTGAAAGCGGTGTTAATTATGGACATCCTTCTATTACAGTAGCGTCCTGCTCTCTTACTGACCCAATAAATACATCTCTGAGGAACGTGCGTTTTCCAAACGGTGATCTGGGTTTGAAGCCAAATTCTGTTCCTGCAGGAGCCTTACTGAGTATTTCCCACTCACACACGTGTGTGAACCATCGACCAGTGACCCTCCAGAACTAAACCAACCTCTGCTACAGAGCGAGACGCTGATACTGGAGAACAAGAGGATTGAATGGGCACTGAAAATGGTACAATCAGTTCTGGCTTAGACCCCTCTTGTGGGTTTTGAGAGGTTTTTTTGACATGTATTTAGAGGAGGGTTTCTGGCAGTAGCGGTTTGATACCTTCATTTTTTCTACAAAGTGATCAAACCTAATTCTAGCTACCCTAAAAGAAAACATCCTTCCAAAGACAGGAAGATCTGCAGTTAAAGCCATTTGCTCAAAGCCCTTGGACTCAGATGCCAGCAGACCATCTCACAAGCTCACCGACAGCGAGGAAGAAGTACCACCCCTTTGTGATTTAAGGGTCAAACCCTCTGGAGAGTGTTTTAAACAAAAAGAACTGCTGTGCTAAAAATCCAGTTTAAGAGGATTTTCTGTTTCTGGTTTGAAACCTGCCTGTTGTTTGTGGTGGGATTTCTGAAGTGATCTCACACCACCAGGTCAAAGCCATGACTAAAGGTCACATGTTCCTTTTCTCTTCCAGAATCTCCATCAAGAGCTTGAGGCAAAATTTTATGAAGACACTTTTGACTGGGACCAAGTACGAAATAACGATGCAGCAGGACTGCTGAAGATGTTTATAAGAGAACTCCCGAGCCCACTCTTCACCGTAGAGTATCTGCCTGCTTTCATCACGCTAGTGGAAAGTACGTGGAAACAGAGTTAGTGTGGCCCGATCTAGATAAAATGCAGTAGTAGACAACACATTTTTTTCTCTATCTGAAGCAGATAAAAAAAAATACAGAGCTGTTTCTCTCACTAAAGCAGAGAGAAAAAAAACGGCCCAGTGCATTACCCGAACGTGTGACCACAGAACGCTTCGAGCAGTCGATCTGTTTTCAGTGTACATAGAGGCTCTCGTTCGCAGGGGCAAGGTGCTAGTACCTTGCCTTACCTACTGCCTTCGTTGCAAACCCACTTGAGCTAGGACAGAGTGAAACTATCAGGATGGTGAAGTCATTAGGCAAATCGGTACAGAAAATTTGCCAAGTTGCAGCCAAGTTTTCAGCGTCTCCATGAGGTAAAGGGCACAGGGAGGTGACCCCCTTCCTGTAACCCTCACATACCTGAGAGTGCTCCTCGTGAGTCCCAGTTATGGTCACTGAGCACCTGTGAGGAGACGAGCGAACAGGAGGTGTCTGGGCAGAATAAAGTAACTTGATTCCCTACAACAGGGAATTGCCCAATCTGTGGAACAGGTCCACAACTCCCACTCTTTTTTCCTCCAAACCTCTCTCATCCACCCTGAGTAGAAGTAAATTAGTTATTCTTCCCGTCTTCTCCACGCCAGCTCTTCTGGTGAGCATTGCACCAGTACACACCAGTCGCTGAAAACATGGTGGTATTTTGTAACCGATCTACATTTGTGCAGAGTGCTAGATTTGGGACAATCACTTTTCAAAAAATATTAATTATTCATATTCTTAGAAATCTCCAAGATCAAGTTACAGCTACAAGCTTTGCATCTGTTGATCATGCTGCTGCCTGAAGCCAACAGAGACACAGCCAAGGTAAGTTCTTTGTTTGCTATCATCACCTGCCATCTGTGCTGCTTTTGACTTTTAAATGAGAGACACTTCTTTTTTCTCTAACAGTCAGTGTGTTTTTTATCATTTCCTTGAAAAGATGTTCCAGGGCCCTGGCTGTCATTTCTTTTACAAGCAATTAAGAAATAGATGCTGGAGGTATCCAGCTGCTGGTGTCAGTAAATGGCTCCAAGGCTTCACTGACTGAAGCATCCGCTTCAAAGAAGCGTGTTCCTCTCATAGTCTGAAAAAGAAGGTCCAGTTTCTGGGGTTTTGGTACAACTGGAATTCTCCAGCATGAAGTTAAACGAGAAGGTGAGCCCCAGGAGCTCACCTAGTGCACTGCCAGTGCTGAAGGGCTTCCAGGGCACTGCACCAGTCTGGAGGAGGTAGTCCTAATAAAAAACCCTGAAATGTACTTCTGTAGCACAGCTATCATGACCTCAGCCTGTCTGCCTTACGAGCCCATGCCCACCTCCTGATACAGATATGGTGGCTACAAGCATTTAAGTGTTGGGAGCACCCAGGTGTGGCTGCAGCACACCCCGACCCTCAGAGACACCAGCTGCATCTTCGGGCTTGTTTCCACATAAAGGAAACATGGGTGAACAAGGTGCCTGGGAGCTCCCAGACATTTCATCAGGACCCTGCAGGTCCCCCACTTCTGAAAGCCCCCCACTGGTCAGTTTAGATACAGCTTTACGAGACTTTCTTTACCCGTATGTATTTATACAGTAACAAGGGACAAGAACAACAACTCTCTTTAAAACATTTAGAGGGCTACCAGGGCTCTGTAAAGAACGAGGTTTATTTCTTTTTCCAAAGTCCGTATCAATATGGACAGACATATTGATATATGTCAAACACGTACTAGGTGAGTGGTCTTAATTATTACGAGGCTTTTATACAAAACCAGAAGTGATGACGAACTGACTGCATCTCTCCTCGCTATCTGTAATGAGATTTTAGGACTTTCTCCAGCAGTTTGTTTGGCAATTCCTGGGTTTTAAAAATGCTTTCGTTGCAATGTCAGGGTACAAAGGCAGTGGTTTTAACAGCGGGTTGTTGCAAAAGGACTCATTGGCAGACCCCAACTCTAACCACAACTGCAACCCATCCTCTTCAGTCACTCAAGGGAAACTCTGAATGAGTTGCCCCAAAGGGAAATGAGTTTCCTCTGACTCTGCCAGGCATGTGCAGAAATGACCTCATTGACCAACCACTTCTTGCTTTCATTATCCCAGAACAAAATTCTGGGGGGGGTTGCTGGCAGAAATTCCTCAGATGGTATCACATATGGGACGGGTGCACATTTGGACAGAGGCTGATCACCCTGGTGGCCACAATACAGAAAGCCTCGGCCAGATACATCAACATGAACACCTAACATCAGAGTAATCCAAACTAGAATTAAAAAAAAACCCTAAACTTCACCCCCAAGTGCAAACGGAGCAGCTTTCGAGCCAGACATGTTGTGCCTTTGAAACCACGGCACTTTGAAGTGAGCTATTTTGTGAGACTCAGCATAACACGAGTGTTTTTTCCAGGCCTTTCTCCAGTTCCTGAAGAAGGTGGTTGCTAACGAAGGGAAAAACAAAATGAACTTGTGGAATGTCTCGATGATTGTTGCACCAAACCTGTTCATCTACAAAGGGAAACGTGCAAACCAACAAGAAATGCAAGCGGCCGCCACCACAGCGCACATTGTGCGGCTCTTAATTCGGTACCAAGACATCCTGTGGACAGTGAGTACTGCTGGTTCCCTCTTTGCGGCTCCAGTGCAGGGAAGTGTTTTGCTTTAAGCAGCAGCCTTGTAAAAATCAGAGTACACTGACCTTCCTAGAAGAGTTAGCTATTCTCTGGACACTGGCTGGAGTATTCTGTACCTAGAAGGAGATAGGGTGACACAGATACCTCTGGATGGAGACTTACCTCACGTAAGGCATCCATTATAGCACAAATTGCCCTCTGGAGGTACCTGTCATAGAATCATAGAATGGTTTGGGTGGGAAGGGGCCTTTCAAGGACACCCAGCCCAAGCCCCTGCAGGGAGCAGGGACATCTGCACCCAGAGCAGGGGGCTCAGAGCCCCAAGGGCCAACCTGACCTGCCATGGGGCCAGCGATGGGGCTGCTCCCACCTCCCAGGGCAACCCGGGCCAGGCTCTCCCCATTCTCAGCATAAACAATTTCTTCCTTCTCTCTAGCATGAATCTCCCTCTTTTAGTTTAACCCATCCCCCCTCATCCTGTCGAACACACACCTATCCCGCACCATAGATAGTACAGAAGAACGCACAGGAGAATGGTTTAATCAAGACACTTCGGTGAGATATCTAAACTTGAAAGTTATTAAAGAACTGTTGAAGTCTAGCCCATAATACTATGGGCCAAAAGTGTGTACTACTTGGTGGGCACCTGAAGATGACAACAGTCTCAGCTCGTTTCCTTGTAAGGAAAGAGGGTATGACAGGGATTGCAAAGACTACTCAAGGCCAGGTTGTGGGAGGCTTTCAACAGCCTGGTCTAGGGGAAGGTGTCCCTGCTCACTGCAGGGGAGGTGGCACTAGAAGACCTTTAAGGTCCACTCCAACCCAAACCAGTCCACTATTCTATGATTCTAATAAAGCTCTCACAACTGCAAACATCAATAAGAACTTTCATACAGTATGGAAAGTGATCTACAGTTTCACCAGAGGAGTAACTGTGGGTGGTTAGAGGGAGCGACTAATCACATGTATCTTCTGGGAATAAATAGAGCTTCTGCTGCCTAAAATTTGATGCCATTCCAGAGCCCCAACACCAATGTTATGGGGGGAAAAAATACCGTGTATTCTCAGCTCTGGTTTCCTCCCTTTAGGTCCCATCCTTCCTGATTTCCCAAGTGAGAAAAATGAATGAGGCAGCAATGAGCAACAGCAAGAGGCAGCTGATGTTTGACAAAGGAGTGAGAAAACTTCTGAGGAGAAAGACCATGGAACGGGAGAGACCTGAAAGACCAGAGGTGTGATAAAAACCCTGTAATTTTCAAGGGCACCTTTAGGCAGCCTCCCTCCTTTCTTACCTCATCAAACCTTCTGGGAGCGGGGAGGAAGTTTTTCCATACACAATAAGCTGATTTGGGAGCTCTCTTGAAAGACGTGCTTCCCAGACCAGTATCGTGGTTAGACAAAGCTTTAGGGATTGATCGAGAGAAGGAGAGGAAGGCAGGATGATTAGCTGCTACAACCCCATGCTGGGTTTGTACCTGTTCTATAAGAAAAGGGTCGTGTGTCAGCTGTCCCTGGCAGCAGTGACCTGCGGATATGCAGCAAACACCTGGATCTGGGGTCAAGTGGTAGGATGGCTCATACCAGCATTAACTGCGCTGACCCCTGCCCTGGTCCAGGCCACTCAGTATTCTCCTTGATCTCCTTAGATCTACAGCTTTGTACCAGCTTCTCCAGCAGAAACAGATCCAGGTTGACCCCCAAACCGGGTCTGAATTTTAAGCGCTGAATGAAGTAGTTTGTGTCGTTATTCCCTACATAGTCAGAGGATTCTCTGGAGGATTTCCAGAGCTCCAGGAGCAGTGCAGACTTAGAAAAGTCTGATACAAAAATCTTCTTTTGGAGGTTTTAAAGGCACCGACTTTTCTCCACTGCCTAGATACAGAGCTTAGGGACTCAGCCGAGGAACGCTACCTCCATGGTAAAAAAAATTAAATTAAAATTAACTTACCTATTAGGTGTAACAGAGAATTTGGGCAACATACTCAGTCTCTATAGCAACCTCTCTGTAGTATTACCATGTAGTAACTACCTTCAGTAACTTGGAAAGAAAGTCTTTGGAGACTTCCACGGAGGTTTGGTGAATTGTAAGAGAAGTAATCGAGGAGCTGGTTGAGGGCTCTACAGTTAGTGAAGAATATCTTGAAGAACAGAAGAGAAATTAGGAGAATAAGGCACCTAGTACAGACAACAGAGAAAACACAGATGGGAAGAGTCTGGGAAAAAATAGGAAGAGAAACGAAAGGTATAATTTGTGAATCCACGTTAATTCAGCTTTTTGGAGAATTCATCTGCCAGCACTGACTGAAGTACATGGTGGGTAGGACAGACATTTGTGCTGCAGATGGAGACAGAGGTTTCTGCTTAAAACAGCAGCGTAGACCACTGTGTTCAAAACTGGATGCACCCGGGACAGAAGACAGCAAAAGCCCCCGAGGAGAGTCCGTAACCGCAGGCGTTGCACCTTGGGGAAGACAAGTTCATTGGTTTCAGTAACTGCCTTTGCATCTAATAAAAATGAGACCAGCCATGGCAGGTAGCTGAAATACGGAGGGTAAATTGGAGGCAAACTTGGTTTGGATAACTGAGTTGAATTTTGAGAGCACTTAACACAGACCCTGGGTCTCAGATGTTCCAAATTACCCAGGGACAGAGACTGCAGAGACCATTGTACTCAGCCCAGCATGGGATTAACTGGATTAGAACTGGAATGCAAACCTTGCTAATTGATTTATGTGTCATTAATCATGGAGGAATGCATAGGCTTCAGACATGATTGCCTGAACCCTACACAAGGTCAAATTTCAAATGACCAGAAGCCACACAGTACTGGGGTATCTTACTGTACATACGCTTCGACCGAGTCCAGGCTGTAGGAAGCAGAAACAGAACAGGATCTTCTTGCCTCAGGAGAATTTCGTCTTTAAAAGGAAGAGCAGACATTCCTAATCACTTTTATGTGTTTTCAAATGAGCAGATGGTTCGCTGACCAGCCTGACAGAAAGATCTTAAATCTGAGATAACAACTCAATAGTACCGCGAGCAGTTAAAATTCAAGAGCTTTATTTTATTCTGCATCAATGTGGTATTTACCAAGAAGTTTCTGTCTTTGTCTTGTATCTCATTATACCATATCTACAAATTTCCATTTGTATGACTTGTAAATGGGTATTTTTGAATAAGCAAGTGAATCCAGGGCAGTCACCAGCCTCCAAAGGGTTGCATGAAGGGAGCTAGACAGAGCACCCTTTGCCTCAGACTGACTCTACTGACCATTGGTTTTAGGGAGCTGTCACTTTTCCCCCATACCTGCAGTCCGACATACCAGAGGGAGTGATAAGAGTTTACGCTCCACTGCATTCAAAAGTCTCTATGGCAATTCAGCTCAACAGCCAAACAAAAGCCAAAGACATCCTGGCCCGATTCCACTGTGAAAACAGGTGGGTAACTCGGAACACTCCGTTTTTCCTGAACAATCATGTCAGAACCGTCGACGAATAGATTGTTCCCTTTTCAAAGGCTCATTGTGTTACAAACGCTCCTTCTCTGAGTCTGAAATTGCTGATTTATGGTTATGTTGGTCAAAGACTTTTTTAACCACTGATTTGATTCTTTATATTTCCCTTAATAACTGGCTCCTGTACGGAATCAATCCACTCTGTTACGCCACTATTAAAAACACACATTTGATAGACTTGCCGCACCTGCCCATAAACCGTTACTGTTTTTATTGCTGCAAGGTAATAATTATTAACAGCTACGGGAAGTGCCAAATCGTATCTGAAAGTCTTTCCTGCAAAGTCTTCCCATGTCACCACAGAATTCTGGTCTTTAAATAAACAATAAAAAATAAAGAATGGCAGGTTTAGATAACTGTGACACAGCAATTTACCTCTCCAGCCACGCAGCGTTCTGCAGCGCCCTGTTTGGTGGGAGTCCTTGGTTTTGGTAAGTTCTCAGGGGCAAAAATAGCAGGTTTGGGAGGTTGTGAAGGCAGTGGTTGTAACAGAAAGACAAACTGAAGGTTTTTTTCCATTCCAGCCGTGGCTCGTCACAGAACACGAGAGGCCAGACCCAAAGTTTACATGAAATTGGAGGAAATATAGGTAGGTGCTGTTTTTGAAAATTCAATTCTGAACGTTGTCAGTCTCCTCAAACACCTCCGGGCATCAGTGCTGGTTCCACACAGCCGCCTCCTCTCTCTTCTTCCTTGCTGTATATGAGTGTTAACCTCCCCCAAATGACCCCCCCAGAAGCGAACATCCAGCTCTACCAGTCTCGCACTAACCCGCGTGCTTTACTCAGACTGAATTCCTCGCAGCAGGGATTTTGTCGTCTTCCACGTGTCACACAGCGACACTTGCAGTAACAGCAGCAGTGCCTTGCCACACAACTTCCTGGCCTGAAGGTCAAAAACCAGATTTTAATTTGATGTTACACCATCCTGAGTCTCTCCTTTCTCTAATTGTGGAAGCTCTGAGTCTTTAATCAAGTGATTAGATTATTCCTTATTCCTTCTACATTCAGCTCTATGGAGCTACATTCAGTTTCTATGGAGTTATCACAAAACATCACAGACTTGCTTCAGCAGCAGGAAAGAAGCAAAGTCATTATTACCAAAGATATGCAAAGCTAAACGTGATCAGTGATTTATTTTGCCAACCTAAAACAGGAGAAGGCCCTAAACACATTGTGAAACAATCCCAAATATTCCCACCACACGCTTGCAAAAATCTGGATGTTTAATTTCCATCTTCATTGAAAAGTATTTTTATAGTCCTAAATCTTTCAGCCCACACTGATTACGTATCAATTAATTTCTATTGCTTTCACTGGAATAAAATCATTAGGACCCCAGTGACCTTATAATCGACTGCGCAGAAATTTTACTATAATCCTTCGTGCCTCAGCAATGTAACCTCACCAGTTATATGGCTTCATCGCTCAGTGGAAATGCAATATAGCCCTACAAATCAACTTAACTCGAGAATTTATTACCTTATTACTCAATTAAGAGGCACCAAATGACGACTGCTGTGCCAAAGGCAGCAGCCACCCAACTCCCCTTCCCAGTCACCACCCAACGAGACCTTCAGACGACCAGACTTGAGAAGCCTCTATTTCAGCATTTATAAATAGTGTAGAAATGAAGTCACAGAGTTGGAATTTCAATAAACCCAAAGCAATACCACCACCATCACACCCCCTTCTACCCCCACTGTGGTGCTGACAGTAACAGGGTTCTTAATGCTGCTAAAGAAACCATAGTATCCATACCCAGGCAAGACCTCAGCAGGACACACCAACCTGGTCTCACCATGGGCCAGGCGGGGATACATTCCAGGATGTTTTAGAGGAGCTTTGTCCCATCGATTTGTCCCCTGATTCCCGGCTGTGGGTTCCCGTTTCAGGTCAGCACTGTTTGGACCCCGACGCGTACATTTTAGATGTTTACCAGGCAAACCCGCAGGCAGAATGGGTGATAAAACCAAAGGCAAGCTGAAGCGGCAGGCTGGGGCGTGCCGGACAAAAGCCAAACGGACAACAGTGATGCCTGTCATTTTAAGCAGCTCTTACCAGAGATGAAACAAAATGGTAGCTGCAGGACATCAATCCTTCCAGCTGGACTGTCCAACTGATGGTCACCACGTACCACTGCTGGTGTAAGTCCAGCGTCTGGACCATCAGAAAACCTCACATCAGTTACGCTTTCACATGGATCACACTTGTGCCAGCTGGCCCAGGAACTGAGGAGCATGGACCAACGAACGGCGCGCAGAAACCAACCTGTCGCACACGGAGCTGTTCATTTCCTGACCCAGCATTAGAACATGAATTTTTTGAAAGAATCCAGCGCATCCGAGGATGAACGAAACACTATCGACCACAGCGTTAACCCGCTCAGGAAGAGATGATATCCGCCGCGCGTCGAAGAGAGGAGCTCAGCCTACAGCAGAGCCGAGACACGGCTGTGTGACCACATCAAACCTCTCTGCTGGAAGTTAACCCATACGGGGTGCGGCATGGCAGTAGCAACATCACTCAGGCACTTTGCATGAGTGTCTGATGCTGCGGAGGGAGGCGAGAGGAAGACCTACTGCATGGACACTGACTGCTCTGTGTCCGTACCGCTGCAGCCATCTCCACCAGCCTTCCCAAAGCACCTGGCTGGATCCCAGTGCTGTGCGCAATCCCCGCTCTCCTTCCTCCCCTGTCTTCAGGAGACAAAGGCTGGGTGAGAAGGGCCATACCACCCTGGCTCTGACTTGACTTAACACTCTCAGCTTTAAGTCTGAGATAAGGGTTAGTGGCGCCACTCACAGCCAGCATCGTTTTTGTTAAACATTATTGTTTAATTTGTAACCTGATGCATTGTTATTTGGTTTATTTTAGCTTTAATATCTAAGCAACTTTTATACTATCCAGCTGCACTGAGCAGCGAGAGCATTGTCTGGATCTTGTAAAATAGAGCATGGAGAAAAAGAGCTTCCCACAAGCTGAAGGATTTCATCCTCTTATTTAGCACCCCCACACCAGGGCCCAGTTGTGCTGGGGATTGACAAACACTCAAGGGCAGCTCCGACTGACGGCAGTCTGTGGAAATCCAGAGGCTGACAAGAGGGCTGGGGGCGGCAGCAGCTTCGGGAATGCAGCAGAGCAGATGTGTCACAAGGGTGACCACCATCCTTTACCTCATCTTGTCTGTTTGCGATGTACTTCATAGAACTAAAGCATGTTCGGTGAGCAGGAGAACCACAAGGCTCTGGAAAACAGCAAGTCTGGGTTTTTAAAATCTTTTTCTTACTGATAAAAAAAGGGAACTAACACCTTCAGCTGCAGCACAACATCTCCGCCACTAGATGATGAATTCAGCCAGGGGGTTTTGTTCCTGGTCCAGCCACGTGGATGAGGCAGAAGCTGGTGCTCTGTTAGGTAGCAGTGTAAAAGCGTTCGGAACAGACTCCTCCAGGTGAGCACCAAATGCTGCTCTGCAGAGAACCAGGGATGTAGGACAAGCTGCTGAAGCAGCGCAATGAAGATTTTTCATTCTAGAAACCTGTGTCTGCTTCACCATTAATCGTGTTTCCAGCAGTTAACTTCCAGTGTTAGCTCCCAGTGAAAGAAATAGTCACTGAATCAGCACTTGTACCAGCCACAGTAATGTCTAGAGAGGGCAGATCCTGTCCATCTCACCTCCATTAGATAAAAGAATATGAGAAAATTTAGCAACTCTATCTTAAATTTCTTTTAAAACAGTGATTTTTTTTTTTTTTCCCCCTTAACACTAGAGGATGCAGAGTTGCAGCCAGGAAAAGACCGGGGCAGCTGTGTGATAAAATCCGCTGCTTATTTTGACAACTATTTATTTTAGGAGAGATGGTAAATCTGTGGTTTGTTCCCAGTTCCCTTTAGCTCCCTCTGTGGCAGGGGACAACTCTGTCTACTATGTTGCTCTTCTCTTTTAGCTGTAAAACTTGACTAGTACTTTCCTTATAAAAGTAAGATGAGAAGTAGTTGAAGCAAATCCTGCTGTTGGATGCAGCCAATTCCCCGAGCAGATCAGGAGTGATAAACACCCATTGAGGAAGGCAGGACAAACGCAATGGGGTTTGATGTGGAAAGTGCTCTGAATACAAAGAGCATCATCTAGACATCATGGTATCTACAGCCAGCCAAGGAGCTCCGATGGCTATAGAGAAAGGCGAAACCTCAGCCACAGAACCTGAAGTGCCACAGCAAACGAGATCACTTTCTACAGCACTTTCAGGCCAACACGTTGACTGCCTCCATCTCGCCCACTCACTTCACCCCATGTTCTCGCTGCCATGCGAGCATGTTTTTGCCCCTGAAATGAGGACTTCAGAATCCCTTCTGAAACAGATCTCACTGTGTGCCCTGCAGGATACGAGGGGGGTTAGGCGAAGTTCTCAACCTTTTACCACTTCTAATGGATTAAAATCCATCCTTCTGTATTAAACTGCCAATCACTTTGTAAGACATGAGTAGTAGCAGATGAACTCAACTTCATTGCCAGTGCCCAGATGGCTACAGCCCGGCCAAATACCTGCTGTCTCCAAGACAGAGCAGCCCAGTGCAGTTTGGATACGAATGGACCTAATGACCCAGGTGTACCATGGTCAATCCAGTTACACACTAAGTAGTTTGGTGGTGGGGTGGTTCACCAACCCGCAGCCAAACAGACCAATCTCTTATGTTGCTGAGAACAAGGCCTCAACTTTAAGCCTTATATTTCAAAACACTGGTGGAGGCACCAGGAATTTCATCCCTCCTAACAGCAGTGGAAGTCAAAACCAGGTTACAATGGGAGTGTCGCATAAAAAGCTATTAATGAGAAAGCGGTGGCAGGCGGGGAGAAACTTGTTCAGCAAACACCAAAGATGCCTCCAGCATTTATGTGCTCTGTGGTTCTAGAAAGACAGCATTTTGCATACCAACACCTCGAGAGCGTGCGAGCGTATGGCAAGAAGTGAGAGTTGGAAACAGACCGGAACGCTCGAACCCGTCTGTGCAGCTCATGCCGTTAGAATGTGTCTGTGTCTATGTATGATATTAACTACCTCACTCTGCATTTTCCAGGAAAAGCATCTTGGCTTAGAGGTTTACTATTCCAAAACCTTCTGCTATTGATTTCACCTCTCCACTCATCTTTTACATTGAGAAATGTTTCTCCTTCTGAAGGAGCAAAACTTGGAAATTACAAAAAATATTAAAAGACATATTTCAGGATATGGATGAAATTTGATCCAAGTCATGTTGCTTCGATTACTGCTTGTAATGTGAACCCTGTGAGATCAGATCTTGGGGTTAACAGACAACAAATACAAACGCATTGCGTTTCAGTTTGGTTTTTTGCAATGGCTTTTCATTAATGTGGGTCTCCTCTGGAAAACAATACGATGCCACTACTCAAAACAAAATGTTCGTATGTACGTTCCCCTTGCCATCCTCATTATGTGTTGTGCTGCAGTAAACTCACATGTACTTGTAAGTGTATTTGTACAGCAGAACATGTCCATTGTATGTACCCGTGTCAAAAATAAAACCAACACCAACAAAGAAACCTCTTCAGAATGAAACACAGGGGTTTCACAGAGTCAGAGAGTCATTTGGGTTGGAAACGGGCTTTAAGATCATCGAATCTCCCCATTCTTCCAGCACTGCCAGGTCCCCACTGCCCCCTGTCCCTCAGCACCACCTTGACACAAGGGCTGGGAAACACCTCCAGGGACGGGGACTCCACCACTGCCCTGGGCAGCCTGCGACACGCCTGAACAACCCCAACGGGGAAGAACTGGTTCCTAACATCCAACTTCAACCTCCCCTGGTGCAACTTGAGGCCATTTCCTCTCATCCTGTCACTTCTTATATTGAGAAGAGACCAACAGACACCTTGCTCCACCCTCCTGTCAGGGAGTTGTCAGAGCCAGAAGGTCTCCCCGGAGCCTCCTTTGCTCCAGGCTCAACCCCCCCAGGTCCCTCAGCCGCTCCTCAGGGCACTTGTGCTCCAGACCCTGCACCAGCTCTGTTGCCCTTCTCTGGACACACTCCAGCCCCTCAATGACCTTCCTGAGTGACGAGTCCGAATTGAACCCAGGATTCAATTGCCCCCAGTACAGGGCAACAATCCCTGCCCTGCTCCTGCTGGCCACACCAGTGCTGGTACAAGCCAGGATGCTGTTGGCCTTCTTGGCCACCTGGGCACACTGCTGGCTCCTCTTCAGCCGCTGCCACCAGCGCCTCCAGGTCCTTTTCCCCGGGCAGTTTCCAGCTGCTCTTGCCCCAGCCTGGAGCGCTGCAGGGGGTTGGTGTGACCCAAGGGCAGGACCTGGCCCTTGGCCTGGTTGAACCTCAGCAAGGGTAGAAGCAGGTGGCCAATCACAAAAAGCAGTGGTGAATCTGTCTTAACAGCAACTCTGTGGCTACTACACAGAGGACCGCTTTCTGCCATCTTGGCTGGAGTAGAGCAGTTTGTTCCAGGAGCTCATCTCCTGGATGCAGGTACAAAAGTGACACCACTTGGAATTCTGCCTCACTGCCATCAATGACAAACTGCTTTGGGGTTTCATTTGATCCAGCACTTTTTAAACTGCTATGAAATACAGACAGCAAAACTGGCTGCTAAATACATAGTAAGCACTAAATAAAATTGTGAGGAGCAAACAAAAATACTGCTAGTTCGAAGAGAAGTAAAGATACATTAATTCTCATTGCCAAAATACAGAGTCGTTCCCAAGCCAGACCCACATCATTCCTTCAACGCATGAAAGCACCAACAGGAACGTAACCCTCCTAGACAACGTGGCGATAAGGGGGGTCAGAGGCACTGGACATTAAGGCAGAAGCAAAAGGGATCAGAGCTACCACACAAAATAATAAAAAAAAAAAACCAGTAGTCATTAGACTCTGAATCTGAGACCTTCAAAATTATGCCTTGAGTCTCCTGCTCCCTCTGCTGGTCTCTGTCCACTGGTACATTTCGCTTCATAGCCGCTTGCTCTTCTTCAAACTGAAAGGTATGGACAACTGCACCACATGGAATAATGCAGTTTATTGTAGTTTTATCACGTGGTCCAAAATTATGGCCTTTTTATAAAATGACCAACCCACAATAAAAGGAAATACTGTCAAGTAATCAAAAGAAAACAGACTGTAAACACAGATTAATAAAAATTCCCCAAAGAAAAACACCCAGTTAATGACATTACCATTGCGGCAGAGGTATTTGTTGTTTAAAAACTTAGTTAAAACGTGGACGAAGAGTTTGTCTAAAAAAAATCACCTGAGTTGGAAAACAACCAGAAAAATCTAGGAGATGCATGTTCCCACCAATTCTTCCTTTCATTACAAAGTGAGAATGAAAAATAACAGATCAACAACCCCCCCGCTCGGTCCAGACAGGCTCTGCTGCAGCTCAGTGCTCAGCCCCAGGGCAGGAATGAGGAAAGACTCCACGCAGGTCAAAAGCTCTGCTGAAGTCAAACAATTCTGCCTGCTGGCCCTTGGTCAACAGGAGGTTCCTCAAGCAGCCGCGGAATGAGGTCTTGCTTGTGAGGCAGTTCTGCTTCACATCAGCTGAAAGACAAATGCGAAACATGTTTCAGTTCGCTCGAAATAGCTTCTACAATAGGAAGACGCAGGTTATTAATCAGCTGCTTCCCCTCCTTCCCAAACAAGATGTAAAAACTCCACCTGAGGAGCACCAGGCCCCCTTCATGGTTAGATGATCTGGGACACCCCACCGCAGTTAGTCACAGAATCATTGTGGTTGGAAGAGATCTTTAAGGTCATTGAGTCCAACTGGTCCCCCAGCACTGCCAGGGTCCCTACACCACGTCCCATATCCCATGTGTTGGGACAACTCACAGAGTTTGCAGAAATAACTTGTCCCAGGGGACAATGGGAGATGAGGGAAGGGAAGAGAGAGGAGAAAGCGGCTCTGTGTAGGTGTGTCTTCCAAGTTAAAGGTGAAGCTGGCAGAATACGAAGCAATGACAGAGCTGTACACAGCAAACCAAAACGTGAGGTCGGGAGGGTCCAGCTCTTTCCCCCCCCCCATACAATCTGTACAGGGAAACAGTTCATTCCACTTCCACAGTACACAAGTAAACCACAGAACTTCTCCTCTTTAAGAACCCTATTGTTTACAGATGGAGCACTGAAAGAATAATCAGTATCACTATACTGTATTTAAAAAAAAAAGTTCAGGCAGATGCGCTTAAAGCAATTTCAGATTCAA
>NW_010427305.1:64180-70570 GCF_000710305.1 Buceros rhinoceros silvestris | reverse complement strand
CAGCAGATGCTGCTGAAGTCACTTTAGTATCCAAGGAAGGCCAAATACTAATCAAGATCTGGTTAATCAGCATTAATCCGTTCCTCACCAAGCACCAAAACCTTGTCCAGCAGACGGCTCGGTAACATTTCACGCTGTTATCCCCAAAGCTTTCCAAATACTTCAAAAGCTGAGTTTGCCCTTCAGACCTCATCACTATTTCCACACAAGTGGAAAGATCTGAACCGATAAACTGTGACAGACATTTGAGACAAATGCAGATGAGCATTTAATGTTTAAAAGCATCAGATGTTGGAGCCCACTCGCTCTCAGCACCGATGCGCTCGTTAAAAAGCATGTCCTCAAAAAGGCCAACCTCAACCTGTTCCAAAGCCAGTCCTCTTAACGAATCCATTGTCAGCTCAAACTGCCAACTAACGAGTTGCACAATTTAATCCAAAAGTTCCTCAATTAGGTATTTTGGTGTTACTCTCTTTTTACACGGCCATCATGGTATGACGGCCAGTTACTTCGATACAGAACTTGAAGAGAACAAGGGAAATATACATTCAGCTGCAGCTCGACTTCTGCTTGCACAGCCCCAACACGAAACATCAGCAAAAACACAGCGGAGAAGAGCACTGTGGAACCATCCTTAGATGAAATTACTATCATATGCCCGCAACAGAACCACACCTCAACATGCAGGCTGGGCTGTTGGAAGTCTGAGAGCTAGCAAATGACAAAGCGCGGAGGAAAATCCTTCTCAGCAGCTACGGAGCAGGTTTGTGTAGGGAGGTGATGAGATTTCTAGCTCTAGTGTGAGCTTCAGGGACCAGAGCAAGGAGCAAAGGGGGAGGCACGTGTTAAGAGTCATTCTTCTGAGAGAGTGACAGGGAGGGAGAGAAGAGCAGAGCAGCATTATGGTACCCACCAGGATAGCCTCCAACATAGAGGGGGTCGTTTGTGTCTGCAGACGTTGACTGGAGGTAGGGGTTGTCCACTTGAACCGAATTCCCGTCAATCGCCAGCGAAATGCGGTGTTTGCTTTTGTTTGCCTGCAGCTTGTGCCATCTCCCATCACACAAACTGCCAGTGCCACGTGGTTCGTAGGCAGCCGTGACTCTGCCAGCTCCGTTGTTGACGTGGAATAGAACCTGTGCCAACAGCCACATGCCAGTAAAGATGCAAAGTAAGAACATGCCAACTACTTTGCCTAGATAGAAGCACAATCACGCTGGCGCAGGGGTTTACAATTTAATAAGAGTGTGGTAATTAAGTAAAGCTAAAGTCTGCTTTGAGAGACAGAGTGTGGCCTGACTGAAATATCTTTAAAAATTTAAGAGACTTCTACCTAGCCACACTGATTTTAAAATTTTTTTTATTGGTCCACTGGGTTATCCTGGTGTACTTCACTTGGGAGTTCCATGATTTTGACAAATACAAATCAAGTCGTCATCTCACGGAAGCCGAGACTTCAGAGCTGAAAGAAGATCCACTGTATCTAACAGAAGAGAACGAGGATGGACCAGAAGCCCTTGTTGTTGCCAATACACGTATTGATTCAGTTCATCGTCTTTGTTTGTCAAAGCAGTAAGCGTTTCCTCGACTCTGTGGTGAGGACTAACGTAAGTATTAACCGACTAAGTGTGTCCCGCAGGAACGGTGGCATTTCACACTGTCTCTAGCCAGGAAGGGCTGAATAACAAATGAGCAATTTGAGAAAAGGAAATGCTTCAGAGCAATCCCATGTACATTTTTGATGCAGGAGATGAGTGGAGAACTATCAATTGATTGTTAAAGGGTTTAGGGAGCATAATGGCTAGTAAAAGTAGAGTGAGATAATTGCTGATGAATATTGAAGAGATTACACAACCAGGGGCTTTGCACACGCAATAACGTGTTTATCAAAGACAGGCGTAGCTCTACAGCAGGAAAGGCATTAAGCTGCAGGAAAGGTGTATGTCTGCTCTGACATACAAGGTATGTAGGACTGGCCACAGCAGCCACAGACTAATGTAAATTATACTGATTAAAAAGACAAAAATTCAGTGACTTCTACCGATATCACGTTGTATCGTATGATGATAAGCCTTGAGACAGTCTGTCCCATCCTAGTTCTAGTGGGGATTTGGTTCAGACATTTTGCCTCTGTCCCATTTCATAGAATGGTTTGGCTTGAAGGGACCTTTCAAGGTCAGTCCCACCCCCTGCAGGGAGCAGGGACATCTGCACCCAGAGCAGGGGGCTCAGAGCCCCAAGGGCCAACCTGACCTGCCATGGGGCCAGCCATGGGGCTGCTCCCACCTCTGGGGGCAGCCTGCGCCAGGCTCTGCCCACCCTCAGCACCAACAATCTCTCCCTTCTCTCTGCTCTGACTCTCCCTCTGGCAGTGGAACCACCAGCCCTTGTCCTGTCCCCACAGCCCCTGCTGAACAGCCCCTCCCCAGCTCTCGCACAGCCCCTGGCAGCACTGACAGGCTGCACTCAGGTCTCCCCGCAGCCGCCTCTGCTCCAGGCTGAACCCCCCCAGCTCTCTGCCCTCTCCTCCCAGCAGAGGGTTCCACCCTGGGGTCAGTGCTGGGGCTCCTCTGGCCCCGCTCCAGCAGCTCCGTGTCTCTGCTGGGCTGAGGAGCCCCAAGCTGGCCCCAGCCCTGCAGGGGGGTCTCCCCAGAGCAGAGCGGGGCAGAGGGGCAGCATCCCCTCCCTCCAGCTGCTGGCCACAGCATCTATTTAGTGATTCCCTTCAGTTGCAGCCTCCCAGTTTTAAGCAAGCCTTGTGAACTGGGAGTGCCAGCACAGGGCAGCCTACCTTGCCATTCACCAACTCCAGCCCAATGGCATCGACCTTAGCACTGCTGACCCCGAGGAGAACACCGTGCACTGCTGTTGTCCGGAACTCCAGTGTGATGTTCAGGTCAGATCGGACTTTGTAACCTTCTCTGACTGAAAAGAAGTTACACGTTTCTAACAGAAACCCACAGTACAAAGCAGAACACATACATTGTCATTAAAAGGCCTGAAAAGCTCGTTAATTGGACATTGCAGAACCTCTGAAAAGTTTTCTAAAGTTGAATTCACATTTTATACTGGAAGAGGTAAATTCCCAAATGAAGTTTCTCCCAGTAATTTAGATTTAATACACTGTCTGATTTTTAAGAGCAGAGATGAAGAAATAGGTAGTTCATTCCCTTCCCACTGCTGGAATCATTAATTCTTTTGTTTGTGGACAATCACCCTTTGAATAAATATTTTTGTATGTAAAGAGATTCAGAAATACCCACACAGGCCATGCAACCGTCCTGTGAGGACTCAATCACTCACAGTTCCAGCAAGACCTAAAAACAAGCATGTTTTCATTAACGCTAATTCAGTAAGCGCTGCTTTCAATTAATGACACTTACCAAGAGCTGCAAAGCCACTGCCATCAAAGAACGTCCCTTCCTGCACCGTGCTGTAGCATTTGTTGACAGCGAAGATGGAGACAGGGCTCTCGTGGTCCAGCTGCTTGCCGTTCATCGTCATGCTCCCGACGCAGGCGGGAATACTGTGAGTCACCTGCAGCACGTTACAGGTGGGAGTCAGGGAGGCACAAGCAGCTGCCCCGCGCTCATTCACCTGATGTTGTCATAAATAAAGAGCTCTGGACAAAACACAGCAGGAGCTAAAATATTTATGTAACTACATTTCTTCACCTTGTTTATATAAGGTTACAAATGTACATAACATCTTCGAGTCAAAATAAACTGGTTTAGAAACACAGTATTCACTCTCTGTGTCCTACAGAAAGAACTAGAAACCTGTGACTGGGGAACTGTGTTTGCCTGCATGTGAGCAACAGACACAACAGGCAACAGTCACAGGCACCTGAGGCACTGGAACAGGCTGCCCAGACAAGCTGGGGATGCCCCATCCCTGGCAAGGGATGTGTTCCAGGCCAGGCCGGATGGGGCTTTGAGCAACCTGCTCTAGTGGAAGGTGTCCCTGCCCAGGGCAAGGGGGCTGAACTAGACCTTGAAGGTCCCTCCAACACAAACCATTCCGTGATTCTATCTATTTCTCTTGTCCCTGTCAGGCAGGCCACAGAGTTAGATGGTTTGATGCAGCGTACTCGTTCTAGTAGTGCAAGATGTCAGAGACGTCCCACAACCCTGTTCTTACATTCCCAAGGTTCTTCGGCACGTAGTCTAAGGGGAGTCCTCCCACGTAGAGCTTCCCTTCCACATCCAAAGTGCTACCATCTCCCAGAGCACTGACTGCTGCCAATTCCTGCCCGTCCACAATGATTATACCTTTTCTTTTCACATACTCTGTTTTTACCTGGAAAAAACGAGAGCATGCAAACACGAGTCAGTGACCTACTCATTGTTTGCCACAGAAGCAAGACAATTTTTTTGCTCTGACCATCTCATTCATGACCCCACTGCCCTCCTTGCACACAGCCAGGTGAGGGACTTCGTTGGAAGTCACTAGCCATTTATTCTTCCTTGGACACTTCTAGCCCTGCTCACAATGCTGACCAGGTTCAACATGAGCTTTCACCAACATGTGCGTTGCTGAGGGGATCAGGTGGTAGAGCGGGGTGATACGAGCAGATGGCAGAGAATGGAAAGAAGCCCTTCTTCCAGCAGCAACATGTGTTGACTGGTTGTAGAGCTACCACAGTAGTCACTTCCAGCTCTGAAGTGGTGTGACTCAGCCTCAATCTTTCAAAATGAAAAAGTTCAAGCTCATGTTATGTTCTGAGTAGTAAAGGTAGATCTGCTCTCGTATGGAATCTGTTCACTTCTTAAAAAGCAGATAGTTGGAGTTTTAGGTGAGTATATTTAACCTGCAGCTGTAAATCCTGGGGTGTTCTTCCCTCCAGGGCAGGCAGCGAGAACAGCTGTGATCTCCCTCCCTCCGACATAAGTTCACATTTGCTTTCCTTAGGTTAGTTTTTGCTATTTTAGGGTTTTTTCTTCTGCTGATTATTTATGAAGAGCAAAAAACAAGAGAAAGTGGAGTACAAGATCAGTGACCACCTACCGTATGCCATTTCCCATCACTGACAACGGCAGGGTGAAAAGCTACTGCTTTTCCTTTGCCGAGATCAAACGAGAAATAGAGCTGTCCCCCGTGAAGCTGCAGGGCTGCATAATCAACCTGGTTCTGGTGAGCCATGTAGTAAACCAGGCCACTGGAGGCAAAGGTTCTGAGGTGCAGCTGGACAGAGAGCCTAGACAATAAAAATTCAGCGTTACTGTCAAACACATAGGAGTGACAGAGCGGTCATCACATGAGAAGTGTCTTCTCAGGAGTCTCAGCTCCTTCAGTGAGCTGAGGAACAAAGGAGACACAGAAGGTGCAATTGCAGGATGTCCAAAGGGGAGAGTGAGACGTTATCTGCATCATTCAAAGGAGCAGCGACCCGCTGAGCTCTGGATGTGGGAAACAGAAATTAAAACACTTACACAAGTATTATGACCACAAACCTGAGAAAGACACATTCACTACATCGTGGTGGTCGTGATACCTTCCTCCACGAGGAGCCCACAGCATGTTCAAAGCCGTAACACAGTTATCATTCACGCTTTGTGTAGCTCAATAGCAGAGAACCCGCCTGGGGGGTTCGGGATACACTCACCTCTTCCTGACAGCAGACTGATTGAAGAGCAGCGTCAAGTGGCTGCCTCTGGCAAGTCCAAACTGACGGGCCCCTTGAACTTGATCTGGCAGCTCATCTTTTGCACAGACTACCTGCTAATGAACAGACTTTATTAAGATTAGTGTCAGGTGCTGACCAGTGCTGCTCAAAGGTGCAAAACTGAGGCACGCAGTAACCACGAACTGATGCAGCAGCATCAGCTCGCTGACCTCCCAACCCTCGGGAGCAATCGAGGCTCAAGAAGAGCTACTTGTAATGATTAAGCTACATCTCAGGGACAGCACTCGTCTTTTCTCCTGAGAAACATGTGGAGTTTGAGAAGTAGTCATTCACCACATCTTCACGGACAGCCCTTTGGATAAGAGATGCCAGAATACAGAGCGCAGTCTGTGGCAGAACCTTACAGGCTCACTAGAAGTATCTCCCCATTCCATGCGGATGCCCATTTCTGTTATGATTCGGGGGATGGAGAGCTGAGAACCAGAGTAAGAGCAAAGCTATACTTCACCTCGAAAAAGGACAGCTTATTCCTTTTTATAGCCACAGTGGTATGAAATACATAAAATCCTGCTTTCTGTCGCCACTGAAAAATGATTTCTGGATGCTTTGGAACCACTTCATTATAAAGACGTGCAGCAGCAGGAGGAGAGAAGCGACGCTGCCTTCTCCCTCGGGAGCAGGGACCGTGTCACCCCGCAGAACCAGCAAACAGACACACCGTACTTTGAGGGATCTCCACAAAGCCCAGCTGCATCTTGCTGCTG
>NW_010427305.1:62455-64035 GCF_000710305.1 Buceros rhinoceros silvestris | reverse complement strand
AGAAGAGGCATCAGGGCTCTGCTGTTAGACGGACCTTTTTCGTATCCGCACGAGGCCTCAGGGGAACTGGGAAAGCCTGAAGTCCAGGTTGAATCTCAGTGTCCTCTGGCTGCAGGGCGGGTTTGGGCTTCTCTGACAGAAAGCAGCTGTCCATATCCACATGTTCATACTTCATGGAAGTGGTGAAATACAAAAGCCTGTGTTTGTTTTTTTAAAAAAAACCAAACATCCCTATTAAGAGGTGAAATCTCAAATCCCTGCATTTCTCAAGCACAGCGAAAGGGTTTTGCAGGGTCTTTCACTAGTGACAGGAGAAAAAGAAAGAAGTGGCATGCTAGGACAATAAGATTGAGAAGCTGCAAACTGTTCATAAAACAGTATTAATAGGCCATATTTTTGGAAAACCACTCTGCCTGTGAAGGCAGCAGCAAAAGCTGCATTTTGTGCAGCACCTCTATACAAATTAAAGACATTTCCTAAGGCTGTTTGCAAAAGCAGCTGGTAATATCCATCTTGTGCTGGTTATAATCCCCAGACCACCAGTATCATGCTCACGTTATGGTAAAAACCTGGACAGTGTCATGGAAGACGACAAACTACCATCAATAATTACTTCACACAGGGTTCCCACACAGGGCAGCTGCCCCTTTGACTTACTCCTTATTAAAAATCAGATTGCTGATGCAGCCGTGAAAGGAGCCAGCCATTCGCAGCCCCAAGATGCCTTCTCCTGCTGGAATGCCACCAGCATAGAAGTTGGAAATATTCATGGGGCTCGTTTCTGCTGATGCACCAAGCCGCAGTTCTGCAGGGTTACTGTCATCCACCTGCACCGTTATGATCCTGAAAAAGATGAAGTAGGGAAAACATTCAACAAGCGCTTTAGACATTCTTTTTCAAATGAAAAGCATTCCTTCCACAGAATCACAGCATTGTTTTGGTTGGAAGAGACTGTTAAGACCACTGAGTCCAACCATTCCCCCAGCACTGCCAGGTCCCCACTGACCCCGGCCCTCAGCACCACCTCGACACAAGGGCTGGGAAACCTCTCCAGGGATGGGGACTCCACCACTGCCCTGGGCAGCCTGGGACACGCCTGCACAACCCCAACAGGGAAGAAATTGTTCCTTAGGGCCAACCTCAACCTCCCCTGGGGCAACTTGAGGCTGTTTCCTCTTGTCCTGTCACTTGTTCCTGGGGAGAAGAGATCAACATACACATCCCCCACCTCGCTCCACCCTCCTATCAGGGAGTTGTCAAGCATGAGAAGGTCTCCCTGGAGCCTCCTTTGCTCCAGGCTCAACCCCCCAGGTCCCTCAGCTGCTCCTCAGGGCACTTGTGCTCCAGACCCTGCTCCAGCTCCATTGCCCTTCTCTGGACATGCTCCAGCCCCTCAATGTCCTTGGAGGAAGAAACCAAAACTGAACCCAGGATTCGAGGAGTGGCCTCCCCAGTGCTCCCAGTACAGGGGGATGATCCCTGCCCTGGCCCTGCTGGCCACACCAGTGATGACACAAGCCAGGATGCTGTTGGCCTTCTTGGCCACCTGGGCACATGCTGGCTCCTCTTCAGCCGCTGGC
>NW_010427305.1:59720-62259 GCF_000710305.1 Buceros rhinoceros silvestris | reverse complement strand
AGTCTGGGGCCCAAACTGAACCCAGACCTCAAGGTGTGGCCTCCCCAGTGCCCCCAGTCCAGCGGGATGATCCCTGCCCTGGCCCTGCTGGCCACACCAGTGATGACAAGCCAGGATGCCGTTGGCCTTCTTGGCCACTTGGGCACACCGGTGGCTCCTCTTCAGCTGCTGGTGACCAGCACCCCCAGGTCCTTTTCCCCCAAGCAGTTTCCAACCACTCTTCCCTCAGCCTCAAAACTGTCCTGTTCTATGAAATAGGTTCCACCACTTTGATAATCCTTCCAATGCCGTAGAAGACCTTCTTGTTTAGGCAATTGAACGTGTAGAGTTTCTCAGTTATTTTTAAAGGTATCTTTCCAAACCATTTGGATAGCTGTATTTTTTCTAAGGCTTTTCCCAGTTGGCCTGTAGATGGAGAGCTTTTCGCTGCAGCTCCCTCGGTGGCCGTGCGCTGTGTGCAGTTACCATGTAAATCAGCACACCTCCGTTAGCAGCAGAAAATCACAGCCCTGGTTGTTCCACCTAATGAGCTGGCAAGGGCAGCTCCTCCGAGAGCGCAGCGAGCTGACAACGGCACGCAGTAATTCAACGGGTAGCGCTGGTCCAGGCCCACGTACCTCTTTTTCCGGATCAGGATGACGGAGTGTTCTTGTCCATCGCTGTATGTTCCGTTAGTAGACTGAAGAACTACTTTTCTGGTGCTTGCTCTATCTCCAGCGTTAACATGCACTACCAGATGACCGTCCATCAGCATGATGCAAAAGAAGGGCTGTGGATTTAGGAGAAGTTACATGTTTTTCTGTAACTTTATTTCCCATCTTCTACTTGGTGTTTAAATAAAACATACTTTGGAAAAATCTACCTCCAACTTTGCAGTAAATGAACTTTTTAATGACACTCAGAGCTTAGCAAGTACATGTTGGTACCTGTCAGAGTGTAACGATGACTAAGAACATGAAAGCTAGAAATTTCTCTGATCAGGATAAAAAAAATCAGGTGAAAACACAGGAGTTTTTTCCCCATCAACACCACCTCACTAACTCCCCTTAGAGGAAGAAAATAAGGGGCACACAAATACTTTGTCCTTGGATTCCAGGAGCTCCAAACCAGTCCAGAGATGAGATAGTTGATCATCTCAAATCCTGACTAACAGGAGTGGAAAGGAATACCGTGTGTACTTCAAAGGCAGTTTTCCTCCTTGTAGTAAAAGCAGTCTGGGTCCTAGTAACCACGATAGGTCTCTGCTAACTCATCCTTCACCTCTCCTCTGTGAATATACAGCGAATATCCTCTGCTCCCCACCAAGCCTTTGCATGTCACAGGCATAAAAGCCTGACTTGAAATTACAAAATTACCATGGCAAAACCAAAACCAACCCAAATCTCTGTCCTCAGTACTTGCCAAATGGGCCTGTCTCCGTCGTCGCTTTTCCAGCCCCCGGCTGAGGCCAGCAAGGATGATGCCGCTGCTGTTCTTCGTAGCAAAAGTTGCCATCAGCTCTGATTCTGGGCTTAAGGACTTGGGTACCAGCTCAATGTAGCCGTTGTTCAAGATGCTCACACTACGAATAGGCTGTTTTACAAGGGAGAGAAATAATTACTGACTTTGTCCCTGCAGAGTGCCCAGTGAGAAATTTCAAGTATAGATTAGATTATTAAATTGTTCAAGATAAACCCATTTCAACTCACGGCATTCTTTCACAATCATTACAATTCATTGTCCAGTAACAATAAAGATCAGGTCACAAAACTTCAGAGCCTCCTACCTCCAACACACAGCCTTTTCTTACGCCGTATGAATTTCTAAGCAAGTCAAAGGTCGAACGGGATATTTCCAGATTCTTGATGCATCCCACATACATGCGACTGCTAAAACCTTTCCTGAAACACAAAACAAGGCTTTTTTTCCAAGGAGAAAAGATTAAGTTCTGGAAGAAATGAGACTCTGCAAGTTTAGCAGCAACGAATACAGAAAGTACAAGAAGTATAAACCAGAGACATGCTATAAAATATATTCTTGTAGTGCTCCTTGTTCTGTTCACAAGGGTTTCCCCTCTGTTCCAAGCTTCAGTGCTGAATTACAAGAATTCCTTTTTGAAATAGAGCTTTCATCCTGAAGTGCAGTTTTGCTCACAAACGCCAGCTGGAGAACACAGGGCTCTCGTAGGCAGAGATCAAAGGAGCATCGTTGCGGGCAGCAGTGCCGCATCCCTGCCGTGGTCAACCCGCAGAGCAGGCGGCTACTGGGGCAGCCGCTGTCCTGGAAACCACCCGTGGAGGGGAAATCCAGAAGCTTGTCTCTGGTCTGAACTGCAGGGTCAGACCAGTGAAAAGCCCCATATGAGAGTCTGAAGGCAAAGGACAGATAATTCTGTGGTATTCACAGCCATAAACAAGACTCTGGGCTGCACTGATGTGGTTCAAGTCTTCCCCTCCGGTTACGAGAGCTTTCACAAACGTCAGAAAAGCAAGAGAACTCTTTACCTCACCACCCTCGATCTTGGCAGCCCACCAATGAAGATCGGGTCCTTATCCGAGCG
>NW_010427305.1:47228-59600 GCF_000710305.1 Buceros rhinoceros silvestris | reverse complement strand
TCAGGTCTGAGGCGACCCCAGGAGATTCTCCTTGCTTGGTTTCTTTATAATTGAGATGATACGCATCCATGACTGCCAAAACTCCTGCAAACAAAAGAGGACAGGTCTAGAGAGGGACACGAATTCCACATTCTCCCACACCGGCAATCTTGTCTCTAATAAAGGAAAACGTATTCACTGACTCAAACAGGTCTGTTCTATTTTTGCAGTGAGTAGTTTCGTGAGGTTTTGCCTGGCAGCTTCTGCACTACCTGGTCTTTATAAGCACAAGATTTACACTGCTGTCCTAAAAACAAAAAAACGTCAGTGTGGCCGCTAAAGAACAGCGCTGGAAGTGACCAGATTCGGTTGCAGTGATGTCCCCTGTGGCTTCAGCATTTGTATCAGTCACTGAGGGGGCTTTTCAGACCAGAGCCTACCTTGTTTCTTGTTCCGACTGAAGGAAACCTTGTACCACGTTCCATTGTTGTAACGATTTTCTGTGGTCAGAGCAAGAGGTCCTGATCCTAGATCAACAGTTAGTCTCACTTTGCCGTCCACAAGCTCAAGGGACAAGAAATCTCTCTGGAAGGAATAAAACAAAACCCAAACATTAAATTCCTGGAAATAAAATCTCCCAAAAGGATGGTTTGGGCTACTGGGTGAAAAGGGTTTAGTAATTCTTGTCCCCGGACTATTAGTTAGGCCCAGGACTGTTCTTCACAATGTTGACAAAAATTAAGTTATGTGTACCTCACAGGATGAGAAATACTCACAAATGAGTAGTACAGATCATTTCAGAGTCACTGCATCCACACAAAGCTTTGATCTCCTTCAGGAAAAGAAAACCACCAGCTAAGTGTGTAGCAAACTGCACCACAGCATCGTTTGGGTTGGAAAAGACCTTTAAGAGCACTGAGTCCCCCACTTCCCCCAGCACTGCCAGGTCCCCACTGCCCCCTGTCCCTCAGCACCACCTCGACACAAGGGCTGGGAAACCCCTCCAGGGATGGGGACTCCACCACTGCCCTGGGCAGCCTGGGACACGCCTGGACAGCCCCAACAGGGGAGAAATAGTTCCTCGGGGCCAACCTCAACCTCCCCTGGTGCAACTTGAGACTGTTTCCTCTTGTCCTGTCACTTGCTCCTGGGGAGAAGAGATCAACACATACCACCCCATCCATCCTCCCACCTCGCTCCACCCTCCTGTCAGGGAGTTGTCAGAGCCAGAAGGTCTCCCCGGAGCCTCCTTTGCTCCAGGCTCAACCCCCCCAGGTCCCTCAGCCGCTCCTCAGGGCACTTGTGCTCCAGACCCTGCTCCAGCTCTGTTGTCCTTCTCTGGACATGCTCCAGCCCCTCAATGTCCTTGTTGCAGTGAGGGGCCAAAACTGAACCCAGGATTTGAGGCGCGGCCTCCCCAGTGCTCCCAGTACAGGGGAATGATCTCTGCCGTGCTCCTGCTGGTCACACCAGTGCTGGTACAAGCCAGGATGCTGTTGGCCTCTTGGCCACCTGGGCACACTGCTGGTGGCATGATGCCGCAGTGACGGTTTGCAGATGGGTCTAGGTTATACTGGTGTTGCAGGGAATTTTATTCTCTCTATTTTACTGAATTCCCATTTTGTGGGTTTAAGTCAATATGCCTCTGCAATATTATACTGTCCCTCTGCAAGCTCAATTCCAAAAGATTTCACATTCTGCAAAGGTTCCTCCAGTTGAACAAAACCAGTCTGTTGTCCCTACCGTTTTTCTTTCTTTGTCTAAAATCAAAACAAATTACAGCAAATTCATTTCATTGCTTAATTTTGCCCTTCGTGCATGTGAATATTTGCTCTAAAGCGTTATCTGTGTGGTTCCTGTCTTTACTCCTTTGGCTTAGGATGTCAATCTCAGGTGATAATCTATACAAAGACTTGTTTTAATAAGCATAAGCTGAAAAATAAAGCAAGCAAGAAACCACCTAGTGATCTAAACAGAGATTTTCATAGCTTAATCCATTTGCTTACAGTGCCATTTGAAGCAAGGTAGAGAAGCAGCCCATTAGGTGAAAAGGTGCTGAAGAAGAGTATTATCTGCGTGACCGTGGAGCGAAGCGCCTTCTCCACCACCGAGTATCCTCTGCCATCAAAATGGAACGAAGTGTCCTCATCCTGGGGGCTACGGAAGCAGAAAACAGAGTTAAAAGACTTCAGATTTGTAGTTTTCCTCTTGTTTTTAATATGAAATAAGAACAAAGAGATCAGTTGGTGCAGCCCCAAGGTAGCATGATTAGAAAGTGCAGAGACTGAAACTGAATAACTGAAGAATTCCAGCCAAAGGCCACTTTCATTACAGAACCTCACAACACGTGATTTAGCCACGGGGAAGGATGTACACAAGACAAAAAAATGTTCTTCCTTGATGTATGAAAAAAACTGGACGAGATAAGAGAAAAGAAGAATTGTTACAATATGCACCCTCTTACTTACAACTCATCACCCATCGACTAAAACACTTTATGAACTGCACTCACAATAAATGTTCCATGGGGTTTTGTCCCTGCAATAGAAACCCTGTAGAGTTCTCTCACACGATCCAGCAGCACCCTCTGCTGTTTCCACATGAAATGTCCCTCAAAAGGCAGCATGGCCAAGTGTATTTGTTCTCAATTCCTTAAACATACAAATAAGACAGCCTCGCTGGAAATACTGGGAACAAACGTGCCGGAATAGTTCGGTTCACCAGCAGTGCCCCCTTCCAATGCACACCACAGACCTCAGCGATAGAAATCATGTAGAAAAGTGATAAGTGATAAAATTCCATATAATGAAATTATTTGATGCCACCAACACATTCAGATTAAAGCGCGAGTTAATGATCAAGGAAATGCTGCAGTGTGTCCGAGTTCATTGTTTTTAGCTAGCACAGAAATACAAGTGACAGATGTAAATGACTACATCTGTTCCAAAACGGAGAGCGAGACAAAATACCTTCCAAAACAGCCGTGGCACTTGCCCTCTCTTTCCACGTAGTTCCAAAGACCGACTGGTTTGCCGTTCAGGGATGCCTCTCCCATGCACCCTTTGAAATGCGTCACCTTAACAGCAGGTGATTTCTGTAAGTCAAGAAATACTTCAGGAAGATAATTCACGTCAAGCACTCTGGAAATTACGCCACCTAATTTTTGCTCAGTTGTTTTCCTTTGAACTCTGACTTCATTAGGTATAAATCGTAATAGAAGAACAACATTTTTAGCATAAGTATTAACATTTAAATCATAATAAATGAGATCTGCAGTAAGTAAAAAAGGAAAATATCGACATCCTTGACCTTCTCACATGCTTCGTTGCATGAACAACAACTGGAAGAAGCAAACAACAGACAAAGATGTCCTGACACTTCTCGGTGAAGTAACCAATTCACGCAATCAAGTCCAAAGTGTATCTCAAACACGACAGAAACATTTCACAGAATGCTGATCTCAGCACTTAACCTTGATTTGCCCTCCAAGTCCTCCGAGAAATACGAGGGTTGACTTGTTAACATCCAGGACGCTGGCTGTCCCTGGAGAGGTCGCAGATTTAGCTGAAGGCTTCTGATTGGAGTTCGTTTCCTCTATGCTGAGCGTACCGTTTTTTCCAAACCTGCCAAGAACGAGTAGGTTTAGAAATCACCAGGAGTAATCGATATATGTTATTGGCTCTTCTTTTTAAGGTCAATTAAAAATCTCGTCACTGGAAAACTCAGAAGACGGTTTGTGTTGTTTATGCCACATTCACTCACTAAGAAGCCGCACATTTCCACAACGCCGCCACCTCGTTAAAAGTTAATCCATTTTCCTACCCAGCACTCACGCCATTCTTGTTTTTTATTACCTGGTTGCATGGATTCTGTGCCACTTGTTGTTGTCAATTTGAAAATCAGGGTATTCCACTCGTGTTGATCCAGAGCCCAAATCCCAAAGCAGAGCTACCTTACCCCGTCGCATCTCCACCGCGAGGAAGTCTGGCTGGAAAACAGCAGGGCTTATTCGGACACGCGGCGCCAAACAGGGCATTTCCAGTTTGTGCATTTTAACAAATAACGTTGAGACCATCTTTCCAGACTCACACCCACCAACTACACGAGTTGACTTTAAGCAAAATCCAGCGCAGTAAGTGTGCTCTCATTATTTCCACCCCTAGTGAACACATTTGTGTGCGAGGGGCCTCACTTGGAAACTTGGTTTGAAGCCAAGTAGGGACAAACCTATCTAAGGTCATTTAAGAGATCTGACTCCCACCACCTTCAGCGAAGGGCGGGCAGAAGCTCACCTTCCCATTGCTCCCCAGGTAGAAGAGGAGGTTGTCTGGTTCGGCAGTTTTCACGTTGAGCGTTAAGGTGTTGTAATTGGTGGAGGACATTTGGGGTTGGTAGGCACGAACGCAATCTCTGTCTGCTGATACTGCAACCTTAATCTGGGGGGGAAAGGAGGAAACGGAATCTGACCAGGTCTCCATGAACACAGCGCGTTTCTGGAATATGAACTTTGCTTCTGACCAACAAATGGAAGCCGCTTGCTCAGATACTTTCATGCAAACCAAATACTGCTGCCTGAGTTAGATTTCAGCCATCTCCACTCAAACACAAGCAGAAAAGACACCAAAATCACTCATTCCATTAGGAAATATGAAGCCAGGGAATCAAACCATTCAGATGCCTCAGAAAATAACACGAAATCTGGGGTCAGAAGCCTGTATATCAGTAAAATCCACCGTAACACTATCAGAAAATAAATACAGAAAATCAAAACCTTGTTTAAAGAAAGCAATTTCTAGTCCACGTTGAGATTTTTTTAAAAGGCAGACAGCTTGCAATAAATCCAGTTATTTCAAAGTTCAACAACACTGTTTACGTGATTATTCAAAAACCCCCACTTGTGAATGTATTACCAGTTACACTTTACGACACAGAAACACACATTCCCGCTGTTACACCACTAACTCCTCTGGGCACCGTCTAGTTCACTGACGGGACATTGATCTGAGCTAAATGCAGCCGGACTGCAAGAGGCTTGGTCATGTGCTGGCAGAAACGTCACTTTAACAGACTCGGAACTGGGAAGGGGGATTTTGCTAATATTTCTTTTCGCCCTGCCAGGAACCTCTGTGGTTTACGATGCTTCAGAAAATGGTCCTCCCTCTTTTCCCCAGTGGATTCATTAAGCCTCAGTAGACCGTGACAGGGGAGCAATAACCATATAATTACGGAGATTTGCAGATAGAACTGAAAGCCTTTTATTTCCCCCATTTTTTTTTTTAACACCAAAACCTCCCTACACCTTACAACAACATACCCGTATGAAGCCACAGGCACACCAAAAATAACCGAGTGCAATGTCATCTTCATCTTCCCCTCAGTTCCATGAGGTCCACAGAACCGTTGAGTCACTTCTGTTGTCTTTAAGAGGGGAGCAGAGATGTGAACCCCAATACATTTCTCTTAAAGTATTCTGGACACACAGCAGCATCTTGCCAAAAACAACCTGGGGACGTGGCTGGGCATGGATGGGAAATTTATTGCTAGAATCACCTCTCAGAAAAATTTGTAATGATACTCGGTGCGATACGGGGGCACCCCACAATCTCTAAAATAAGCTTAGAACACGCTGTCCTAAAGAGAATGGCAGCATCATCCCCTCACTTGTTTCTTTCTCACCAAAATCCCTCTGTGATGGCCTTCTCACATCTCATAGTTCATTATTCTTATAGCAAACAAAAGGAAATAGATGACTTGCAGGGCTGACAAACTCATCAATGTAACTCAAAGCTATAACTATAAAATGTAATGTAAAAAGCAACCCTGCCTGTTTGCTTGTAGCATCAGTCGGTGCTCTTGGGCTTCAGCGAGACCCTGGAATAACCAGGCACTTGGACAGTAGTTTTTAGGCTCTTTAAGTCCCTGTTACAAGTGAAAGTGAAGCCAGTTGAGCATGATGGAACTTACAGATGCTGCCTGCTTGCGGGCCTGGCGGATGAGCTCTTTGATTTCCGACAAGTTTCTGCTCAGGTTCTCCTCCAGGACTCTCAAAGGTTTCAGCCTATCCAGTAACAGGCTCGCCTGTGCTTCCACTTCCTGAACTTGCTTTTCAGCTGTGATTGCTGCCAAAACACAAGCGGGGTGCTGAGGCAGTGGAAAGAGAAACGCTCTGTTCATTGCTAAACAGTGCAGCCAAGGTGGCCCCTTTCTGATCGGTGAAGCACCAGTGAGGAACACGCGTCCTTCAGGGATCCCACGTGACCCCTCAAGAGGTCTTTTAGAAGTTAGCACAGTTTTATTGCATTAGGAAGAAACTTTCAGTCCAGACTCATATTTAGTGACTATTAAAGCTATTGGCAGCGCTTCTGCGAGCAGTGACATTTCTGAAGAGCACTGAAGCAGCAAACCCACCGGCTTTGGATGAATCCGTTAGAAGTTCACTAGTCTTCCTCAGTGTGTCATTAACTCGGGACAAGGTAGAAGAAGCATTCAGCAGCTTTTGACTGAAATCCCCAATGTGCCTCAAACCCACCACAGCACTGGTGTTTGCGGACACCGCCAGCTCCTTCACCTCCAGCATGGACTCCCTTGTAGCTGAAACAGTTCCGAGGTAAAACAAAACACATTTACAGCTTTCAGACATACTTGGAAATAATAAAACCCAGCTTCAGAGCATCAGTTACAAGCACAGCCAAGACACTAGAAATGCTGCCAGTTATATTTCTGCCTGTTTGTGTTGTTCTGTCTGCGAGGGGAGCTCCAAGCCAAGACTTCACCACGCTCTAACTCTGCTTCACTGTTGGATGCGCCATGGCTTGGGGTGGGCAGTTGATACACACACACACAAGTGTAGAATTTGCAGCGATTTTAATTGAGGCTCATCAGCTGTGATTTTTGAGACTCTAGATCAGAAGACCTGATTTCTCCTACAAGTCAGAACTTGGATTAATGGTGTATTTTTCGCAACCAGCTCTGAATACAATACAGACACACACTGCAGCGACGGGCATTTGTTTCTGCCTGACCCAATGGGATGATTACAGGAATCCATTTGGCTCAGCGTGTCCAAGTTCCCTGAATGAGCGCTCGCACCCAGAGTCACTAGTCTGAGACGTATAAGCTGGGTGAAGCAGAAGGTTTACTGCACCCTTTGCTTTGGGCTACGATCACTTGTGCAGTGAGCGCAGCGGTCTCAGCCTGCCCCTTACACTCCCTGACTGCAGTCTGCAGGGATCCTTCTTCACCACCAGCACCCTATACAGAGGACAACACCACCAGGAATCTCTGCCCAGGTCAAAAAGCAGAGGAAACTTCAAGAAACACAAACCGAAAATCAAACAGCATTAAGGCTATGATTTTACTAACACCTTAATGTTCACTGTGCAGCTTTGTGAATATCTATGTAGTTTCATAGACGTTGCGATTAATACCCAGTGTAACTTCCTCTCTAATCTCACCCTTTAGTGTGAGTGAAGAGCCCGAGTTGTAAAGTGGGTATTTTAACACTTTGGATTTAGCACTAATCTGGACATACAGCACAACCCAAAGAGCCAGGAGGGGGCGAGGAGTGTTTTTCTACCTTAATAAAAAGTGTTATTAAGGTTGGCAAAGTATTTCAGTCCCAAGTTCAAAGACATTTTCTCTATTAGTTTCCATGAACACTAGGTCTTGACTTTGTCCAAAATGAAAGAAAGGAAATTAAAATTAGAAAAGGGAATTCTTTTGGTTTGGGAAATGTTTTGGTTAAATGGTCAGCCTTTACACCAAGGAAGCACTCAGAGGCAGACTATGATCTCCGTTTTGAAGTGAGCTGTCAAGCCTCATGGTTCCATGTACAAGCTTCTCTCCATGCAGGATTAAATAATTTAGGACTTCTCCCTCCTCCACTACCAGTGGGATTATATTGCCTGATTTACAGCAGGGTGAAACAAGAATCAGACTACAGACCTCATCGGATAACCCAGTTATGTTTCTTGGGTTTGCTAATAAAAAAAATGGAAAATACTCATTTTAAGGGAATGAAGATGCTTCAAAGCCTCTCCAGTATTGCTCGCTGTCAGGACTCTGCAGAGAGCCAACGACCAGGATTGTGTTACAATTGCACTAGACACTTCTCTAACAAGGAGAAAGTCAATATAAATTTCACTTACCATTAGGCAAAGCTCGCAGTGTCCACAGGGAATCATTAAGCTGGTTGACAAGTTTATTAGTAGTTTCCTGAATCTTTTCCACCTTTTTGTTCCACCCACTCAATCCAAATAAAAGGCCTGTTGGAAGAATTAACTGTGATTTCTCTATGGCATTTGCTTATTCATAGAGCCCCCACAAAGACCATTTCACAGTTAGTTTCTCTGTGAAACATTCACTTTCTGTCCAATTTTGTCCAAAATCTCCCTTAGGACCAACCTCTGCCCCCACACAAAGTCAGAGTTCAAAATGCTTTTGAATTTCCGTGGTGCAGATTTCAATGCCTTCCTGGTGTCTTTGGAGTCATAACAACCAAACAAAAGGATTTTGGAATTTATGGAGGGTCTGAGCCAAAAGGCACTTTGTAGAGACAGAAAACGTTCAGCTCCTTACTGTCTTTCAGCTGTGTGGGAGGGACAGGTAAAGATCATTATGATTTAAATATATCATCCTAAACACTTGTGCCATTCACAAGGTATTAGAAAAATCTGGGTGAATGGATTTATTCAAGAACTGTTTGTTCTTCGCCTACTGCACAATCTCCAATGATTTAATGCAGAAAATTTGGAAAAGCCATTTAAACAAAGCATTGCTTGAGGTAAATTAAGTCTAGAAGGCCAATTTTTAAAGGGTTTACAGAGAAAGATTAAATTCTTATCCAAAAAAGTGAAGTGTTTCACTCCATAATACATTAACCTTAGTTGTATGAAAATATGTATATAGACACACATAGTCACATGCAGTATTTTACCTTCGCTTATGCTCCAAAAACCGCTTCAAAACAAGCACACACAAAAAATACATTTCAAAACCCACAAAACAGGATGAGGAAGAAATCGAAGCAGAAATGTGAACTCTATAGAACTGACCATCACTTTTTTTCTTCAGATTTTTAGCTTCATTCTGGAATTTGGAGCTAAGCAGCAGAGTTTCCTTTCCAAGGAGACCGAGAGACTCCTCTGGCTGAAAGACACAGGCACCGCTCACCACACATGAAAACCAGAAATGCAACTAAAACCGTGAGGTATCTGCAGGCGTCTACTTCAAGTTACTGAATAGTCTCGTTATTGATGCGATATGCTCTTTACTACCTTCCTAAGCAGTTAAAAAACTCAAGTTGCAATCATTTGTCCAAGAACGTTACACTGAATTTCTGAGTTTAACAACAACTGTGGAACAAAACCTACCAAATTCTGGTTTGAAAACTGCTTTTTGGAACATCAGTAAATCTAGCTCCAACCTAAGTCAACATTCCCAGCACCAAGTGCCAAGATCTCAAAATCCCAATCTTTAAAGTGCGCTTTTAATCCATTTCTCCAACTCAGAACGGGTCAGGTCGTCTTAATCTACTCATTTGATAACACCCTGACCGTCTTGCAAGGCAGAGGAGACCCAAACACACATTTTGGTTGTGACTAAGCAAAGTCAGTTGGGAAAACTTAGATAGAAATGGAAGAAGGACGGGTCAAATAAGGAGCTGGATGAATAATTCCAAAGGTGGAGGAATATCCAGGATATCCCAGTCAGCAGGACAGGCTGCCATAGCCACACGTGCCTCCATCAAGGCAACTCAAACTTCAGCAAGTGTAAAACCGATTAGATCAACTATTCCAAAGAGAGGAATAGTTAACGAGGATGTCAATGAAAGTACTACGAGTGTCACTTACCACATCCAAGGGGCCTTTCACAACCCTAGAGGCATCATCTGCCAAGCTCTCCGTTCTTTCAATCACACTTTGGAGGCTGGAGTGAGTGTAGACAGCAGCAGTCGTGTCCAGAGTCACGTTTCTGACTTCAGAGAGGCCACTAAATAGAGAATTAACAAGAAATTCTGTTTTCATCCTAACCAAGCACCGAGTTCCATGTCTTCAGTTACAACATGTAAGGTTTCTTTCTAGAATACGTGATGCACTCTGAGTCAGGGCTTTAAGTTCATTATATTAAGCTGAAAAGTATCAGTTCAAAGAAGGTCTTCTTTTTCCATTTTGTTCCTTGTTCTGTTCCTTTTATCTATTATTTTTCTATTTAGTTCCTTTTTGTTTATGGTCTGGTTTTCAATTTATAAAGCCACTCAGAACAAACAAATTACATCATCTAAGCAGAGCAGCAACAGGTCCATCACTGGAGCTCCAAAGAAAAGTAGAGAAACACAGAACCTAGCAGGAAAGTATCAGCACCCAAAAGCTGTTCTGTATCACATTTTGCTGCATTGAGTTTATCTGGCTGCCGTGAAGTCGGGGTCGCTCGGTGTTAGAGCAACATTTTCTGTTCTCAAACTCACAGCCATACTATGAACCCTAACCTTGGGCATTTAACAATTCACATTACTGTGTAAGTCAGCAACATGAGACACAAGAGTCATCAACCCCCTCCACATCATTCAGTAAAGACAGACAGCAACAAAATTAAAAAGCACTTGAAATTAAATGGGGAGTAAAAATGGATCATAGAATCATGGAATGGGTTGGGACCTTTCAATATTCTCTGCCATGGGCAGAGAATTCTTGTAGTGGATTACGCTAGTACCCAGGTTAAATCTGACACCAGTGTAAGGCTCTCCCAAGCATTTACTTCTTGGCTTTATCACCTCTCTAGCGCATCTGCGAGTCTTTGGAACTGGGTGGCATGGTCCTCAGCTCGGTAGACCAAGTCAAGCACTCCTCTCACGGACATCTGCATCACCAGCTCATCCACGTGGTGCCGCAGCTTGGTGCTCCACAGGACTAACCCATCCTGCTGCTCCTCCAGGTTCTGCACAACAAAATGGTTTCCTTTTTTTATTTTCCAACAGCAAAACACACTTGATAATGTCTAAGAGGATGTTAATAGGAACTTACAGCTGTAGAGTTCTCCACATCTTGGGCAAGCGCAGCAGCAGCATTCACTAGGACCTTCCCTTCTTCAATGAGCATGGCCGAGACTTCTTCACCTTCCTTTATATTTAACTTCTTGTCCTATGGCAGAAACCGAGTGTTTTGTAGCAGTCTGTAAAGGCAGCTAGTGCAGATGCATTCACATACCCACAATCATTTTCTGGTTTCCTTTGAGTTAAGACATCACATATGTTATTGTTGAAACACACTCAATTTTATTAGAGTCTAAAAAGCAGCTTTTAAGTAATTCTAAATCCAATATTTCTTATGCAACACCAGCGACTGTCCAGTCTTACATTTAGCTCCACCAGGTTGCTGGAGATAAGCGGAAACAAGCGGTTGGTCTCATCGATGTCAGCAAGCGCCTCGTTCACCAGGTCCTGGGCATCTCGCAGCCTGCTGTTGTGCTGTGATAAGAGCTGGCTCACGGCCTTTTTAAGTTCAGCCAGCTCCTGCTGGGGTTTGAGATACTCTTTCTGAACTTGGACCAACAAAGTTTCTGCAGCTCTGGCAAAGAGAGGAATCAGCAGAGAAATAAATGGTGAAGGAGGAACTTAGGCAAGGATTTCCGGAGGAGAAAACAGGGTTGGCAGAAATGAATTTAAATATGTTTTCTTACTAAAGTCCGAAACTTTTTCTCTAAAAGCAGACATACACATGGCAGCTCAGTCACTCATCTACCACCGAAAGAGATGCCTGCCTGGGGGCGAGGGCAGTAATGCAGTCCATAAACACCCTATGTGGTGACTAGAAGGGAAAGGGGTCACTGTAAAGCACATTTGCTTTGACTTAATTTGGGACATCCCCCACATCAAAATCCCCGTGGAACATTCCTCCGGGACAGCTCTTAATTGGAGTGATTCATATTTTGGATGTAGGATCAAAACATCAATTATGTGGATTGACACCGGAAAGAAACAAGTCACCAGAACTGCAAGACACATACCCAAGAGTCTGAAAAGTCTTAAAAATCAAATGAAAATAAATACCCGCATTAAAATGAATGCTGGAATGAGCAATCTCTGCACTTCTCTCTTTTAATCAGTAACAGACATTATCTGGGAAGCATCAACCCCCCCAAATCTGTCAGTTGTTAATCGCTTCAGCTGTTCTGTTCGGGAACATTGGCCCCACCACTGGAACACTTTCCAGTATTGAACAGAAAATGATCCTGGAAGTCTCGTCCTTTGTTTCTCCTCATTCCAGCACAGACGCTGCACTCTGACTCCTGGAAATGATGCTTTACATAAACGTCCAATGTCAAATCAGATCTTTAGCTGAAGAAACCTGGTTTATTATACAATTATACCCAGCAAAACACATTCCACCCTTCCTG
>NW_010427305.1:37465-47138 GCF_000710305.1 Buceros rhinoceros silvestris | reverse complement strand
CCTGCTGAAGAGCAGAGGTGCTTTTGCCTCTATTCCCTAAATAATTCAGAGCCCTTTCGCTCAGAAACCAAAGCCTGCAGCAAGTTACTAGAAGGGCAGTACTTTGCAAGACAGCAACGGCTTCTCCATCAGTGTGGAGTCAAAAGGTTATATTCCGCATTGCTTGGGAACTTGGCTTTGCAGAGCCCTCAGCTACGAGCGCTGCTTAAGCTCAGCCCACTGCGAGCCATGGGGTAACTTCTGCTCCCTGACAACGCGGCTGGCAAGCTGCTGCTTTAAAGCAGTTTGGAATTTACAGCTGCCCTGCCTGATGAATCCTGCAGAGCAAACAAACTTAGAAATCTTATTAACCCTCCTCTTTGATCTGCCAGAGGACACTTAGCAGAGAACTTTCAGAAATTTCAGCAGATAATTGAGAAAGTTGATTTACTACTCGAAAGCTGATGCTGAGAGTCAGAACATTGTTACTACGCAACAGGATGTTTTGGGACATTTCTGTAAAGTGCTAAGAAAAGCTATTGGAAGTTCCTAATAAATATAAGAACGAATGGTACATTTCTAGTCCATTTAGCTTCTATACAAGTCAATACTCAGCAGAAGAACGAGCACAGGAGGCTGTTGAGCAAAATCAGATGTGCTACCACCACAAACATTGGATCGGGCAGGATACGAAGCACTTGATAAAAGTCAGATTTTCAGACTATTCCACTCTGGTCTAACTCTTTGTCCCTTGAAGCCAATGTTAACAACCTGACTGCTTTTGGGGCTGGGGCAATGCCGAAAGCTGAAATAAAAATTTTGCTGACTGTTGGAAGAGTCAATGTTTTACATTGCCAAGTCCGGCGATAGGCCCTGATAATCTGTAACAGCCTTTAAAAGGGGGCAAACCGGTGTGATGGAATACAACCCTGCCCAGCAGCTCAGAACGCTGAAACACACGTCTTCAATCACTTGCAGATCTACACGATACAGATTCCAGTGACAATAAATCGGCAAGTCCTTCAGCAGACCTGACATGTCTTGGGCTTGCGATTGACTGTGAGACAGATCTAGGACATCTCCAAGCCAAAAGCAACAAGGAGACGTGTATTACGGCCAGATGTGAAACCAGCGAGTCTTTCCACTTACTGCAAATGACTTTTGTATCGGATCCAAAGGAACAGGCTTTGGCTATATTAGTATCATGGGATGCCCAACTATCTTCAAATCACCTGACTCCAAATTCAGAGCTCATATAGCTCCACCTGGGCTCGTCACCCCTCACACTGCCTCTCACCACAGCACAACATTTCTCCGGATCTCTCCCCAAAGAGCAGCACTGTCGAGTTCAGACAGATGCCAAACAGTTTTCAGTGGACCAGACTTACTTCAGGCCACTGGTGGCATCACGGTGCTGTTGAACGACAGCTTTCTTGCGCATTGCGTCCAGAAGGGCAGAAATATCATCCTGCAGGCTCTGAGATGTGGCGTTCGACAACGGGAGATCCAGGCCCAGTGTTTCATTGAGCGACATGGCAAGGTCAGCCAGCACTAAGGAGAGTAAACACTTTAGTCACACCATTAAATAAAGAATCTACGTGAACCCCCTGTGCGAAGTGCAGCACTTCCCATAGTTCTGCAAGAGCTGAAGGAAATACCCTCCTAAATTCTGAAACGAAGAGGAAGTATCTGAAAAGCAGGATGATACCTTTGACGGAGGTAAGTACTGTGTCAATAAAGCCAGTCAGTTCTTGACTCTTATTCCTGGTTTCCTGAGTCATTGTGTTAAGCTGCCAGGCCTTTTTCAACAATCTGGACGACTAGAATAAAATCAGAGATAACCTTTGACAGTTCTCCAAAACCACTGATTAACTCGTGACATTGGCCCACGGGTTTCACACTTTTTTTTTCCCCCCAATATTGAGACCACTGAGAGGAGACAATGGTTCCTTGATAAGATAGACCTAGCTGATTCAAATCTCTGACGCTTCCAGGCTTGCAGTTGCCTTAATTATACTGAAAGTATATTGAGAGTTCCAGCCTCTGATACCAGTGAAGAATTGTGTATTCAATTATTTCCATCATCAGTAAGACCCTAATACCAAAACTATTTCTTGAACAGAATAGAGATTATTTTTTTAACTACAACTGCTGTACCTTAAGAAAAATCACTCTTTTGGATCCATCACTATTAGCATTAGCAACACGTAGTGCAAGCACTTAGATGTAAGTGGTCAGAAAATTATAGGGACCTGTGGTCAGCAAATGAGATCTAATGGCTGAAGTACTATTGGCAGTTCTCTACCTACAACTTCTGTGTTAAAGCCAACTAAAGAATACAATTCTGTCTGCTTTTCATGTGGATTTTCAGATTGATTTCTGCTGCAGTCATCTGAAACACAGTAGTGTAGGTATCAAAGACTTAATTTTGAGTAAGCTTCACGTGTTAAAACCAGGGAGAAGGAAGCATCTCCCTTTCCCCGGTTCTAGGGCCTTAGATGGTCACAGGAGCACAAGCTTCTATTCTTTAAACTGAAGCCATAAGAATCTCCCACACGCTAACTCCCCTCCTCCGACTGCAGAAGGGACTGAACCCTTTCTATCGATACAAAATCAGTTCTAAACAGCAATCTGGCATTTCTGTACCGTGCTCTGAAACCTCAAAGGATTTCCCCACAAAGGCTAAGCATGGAGCAGCCAGCACCCACCTCTTCCTGCAGCTGAGCGACTCCCCCTAACAAACTCTGAAGACTTCCTTTCGCTGTAGCTAACGAGGCAGCTCGATCTGCTCTAGGGGCCAGAGACCCCTGTAAGAAACAAGAAGAAACAGCACATTGTAATTTAAAGATTGTTGTGTGCCCAGAGAAGTCTGGAGAGAAACCAACCATCGCATGCTGTTTAGATTATTTACGTTTTAAACGACTGATTTGCACCAGATGACATAATTACATCCACACAGTCCATGCAAAGTGTGTCATTTCTCTAAATACGGAAACAAGGATCCAGCCACATCGTGCTGCCAATCGAGGAGTACGAGGGGAGCCCAGTTTCTGCTTTCCTGATGCCAGCCTGTGCTGCCCAAACAAGCTCCTTTGAGCAGTGCCAATGCCCAGCAGATTACACATTCCATCCAGCCCCGGATTTGGGCCCTCCAGACACAATGAACAGCCCGTGGCTCTCCTCACCAATAAGAGAGAGTAATCGGCTGCAGTTGGCTTCAAGGTCACCTCAGAGCTGCTCTCCACAGCAATAAATAGGCCATTGTACCCAACTGTATCGGATTGGATACCGCCAAGGCCGGCAACACAATACCCCTCTCTACGGATGCAAAGAACCTTAAAGGCATCTCTTACAAAATGAGCAGCTCTGGGAAAGGTTATTTTTAGACTGCCTGTGTTTCAGAGCCAGCCACTGTAAATCCCACGGTAAGTATCCTTCTGCCCCATTTTTCAAGTAGTAATGCACAGGAGTGTCCAACAGCCTCGTGTCAAATGGAGATTTCAGTCTCTTCCTCAGCACGAGGAAAGAGTAAGTGAAAGGGAAAGAGAAGCTGAAGCTCTTGAGCCTCCTGGGATGAAGCACAGCAAAGTTTCCTTAAAAGCCCAGAATGGGGCAGAGTGACTCGGTGTGTCAGGAGGAGGAAAGCAGGAGGTTTTGAGTAGAGAATTCCATCAGTCACAGTAGGGTTTGTATCACCACACTCAGCATCCCAAGAGAGTGACAGCTGGCTTCGATTTCATTTTAATATTAAAAAGTGCATGTAATGAAGGAAAAGCTTAAGCTGCTTTTATATTTACATACGATTTGACTTTTAGAATTGAAGTTTTCTAATTCAAGTTTCTCCACCCAAGCATAAACATGTAATTTAATCAAGTTTTCCTTCAGATACTGTAATTCTTTACATTGAGGTGCATGGATTGGAATTCAGCCTGCCTGACAACTTAAACAGAGGTAATTTTAATGCAGACTCTTAAATTGCCGAGTTCAGCAGCCCAAGAAGGGTCACACTGTTTTGTTTCGGCTGGGATGTGCGTTCCTGTCTTGGAGCTTGCCTGGCTTGACTTACTGCTGAGCAGACTCTTATCAATACACGTACACATCGTAGTGCTCGTGGAGTAGGGAGGATTCTGTTTACCTGGCGTTGTGCAGAGGCCACGTGAACTTAATCCTCAGCAAGAACAGATGACCTTTTAAAACCACGAAACGTGGTATTTCACATCATGTTTAAGGGGAAGAGGAGCTGGAAGGACAGTTTGCCTCAGGCAGCCTGCAAGTGTCCTCCAGCTCAGGACACGAGCCAGGTAGAACGCTTCAGCATCCAGTACTTCTACTATCCACGCGTTCGTTTTACCTTCAGACGTTTTGTCGCGTTTTCCAACTCTGACAGTATCCCGTAGGGCAACCGGGCAACACCAGTGACATTCACTGACAGCAGGGCCTTGCTGAGCTCATCCAAACTGTCTAACAGAACTCCTGTGCAGTTGTCATCACAAGCTAAACAAACCATTTTAAGAGGAAGAAATATTCATGTTAGAAAGGAGCCACCAAATATTGAAATTAATTTTGATTTACACAGTATTTGTCAATTATGGTTGAGTCTATTGTGGTGTAATTCCATTTATTCCTTGGGGTTTGGGGTTTTTTTTTCACTTATGCAAAACAAAATCTGACCCCTAAATCCCAATTCATTGTACAGATTATTGTACTGCGTCGTCCTGCTATCCACCCTCTCGTAAGGAACTACTGGACTAATTATTGATGGAATACAGCTAATTCTTGGTGGAGAATGCCTACACACTGGGAAAACTATTACAGCAACCTCACATCCAAAGGAACTCAACATTTTCAAGTATAGGTATGTTACACATGGGAAGAAAGTATCAAAAATACCTTTTCTTAAACTGGTCTGTAACACTAAATAAGCCATTTTTGGGTTAATGCTTCTCCAATGGTATGATCTCTGCTGTTTCCTCTGTCTTTACAGAGTGGTTGAGGTTGGAAGGGACCTCAGGAGATTATCTAGTCCAACCCCCTGTTTCACAGCGATAGTAAATTAAGATTTTTTTTCCCTTCATATAAAGAATAGGGCCTGACATCATGAAAAGATTCAAGGGATAATCAAGTGCACAGAAACATCAGTGGAACAGAGTAAAGCCCACTGGGAAAGTAAGCAATTTCAAAAGCACCTACAAACACACTCGTCTTCCACAAGAAGATGCCTGGGTTCGCACTCCTCGCAGAGCTGTCCTGTCACGCCATGCTTACAGCGGCACTGGCCAGTGGCACGATCACAGTGAACATCGACCGAGCCGCTGGGGTTGCACCGACACGGCTGGCAGATGCCACCGACGAGCTGTGGGTCACCGTAATAGCCAAGGGAGCACCTACGCAGGGAGCAACAGGACACTGAGCATCAGGGGATGGTCGATGTGAAATCAGATGCTGTCTTGGAGAATCACTGCTAGGCTTTTCGTTAATGGCTTCGTAACAGTGATGAACAATCATTCCAAGTCCTTGAGAACTCACTCACATATTGATGAGCTCTGAATAATCAATGCCGAGAACAAACATGGCTCACATGAATCAAACTGTCCTGGGGAGCTGGGGGTACGTGGGGACATCACGTGTAACTCACCTTTCGCAGTACTGTCCTTCATACCCTGGGAGACAAGCGTCACAGTGGTAATCCTGAGCGCCTTTCAGGACACAAGTGGGGCTGAAGCTGGAGGAAGGATAGACAAACACCTGCTGGTGGGTGAACGGAAGACCATACAAGGAGAGGACGCTTCAGCCTTGGGTTAACCATCGCAAGCAACAGCATCCTCTGCTCAGTCTGCTGCACTGCTCTAAATTTGTACTTCAAATTATCTGTTTCTGAAGAAGTTTGCCTTCCCAAACCGACTCCGTCACTGTATAACATACTAAAGCACCTCTCGGCCTCCCTTTTAAAAGTGATGCTGCATGACACAGCTACAGGATGTACCCAGCTGGGACGTGCAGCAGGACCTCAGAGCTGCTGGACTCTTATTCTGATTCAGTTATCCAAGAGCTTTTCAAGCTTCTGGAGAAAAACCAGGCTGCACAGCGTTTTGATTTGCAAAATAATGCAGTTAACTGCTCCTCTACCAAACAAACAGATGTATAAAATCCAGACAAAGGAGGACTTGTTCTTCCCCTCGTGAAAAGTGCCTGCATTGACTGCAGACAGCCTGAAGCTTTGTAAAGAGAAAAGCGTTGTTTTGAGCGAAGAGAGAGACCCACATTTGAAACAAAACACACAGAGCAGCTTACTCCGTTATCTAGAAAACATTCTACACGGCTGATCTACTCTCAGAGAAAACACGGAGTTATTTAGCAGTTGATCTTTCTGACTGGAAACGCTGGTTACCTGACAGGGTTGGCTCTGGGACAGGCACACCGAGAGCAGTCGCTGACAGATCCAAGGACTTTCCCGTAGTAGCCTGGGGCACAAGCACCGCAGTAATCACCAACTGTGTTATCCCTGCAGTTCTGAGACACATAAAGGAGTTCCAGCAGTTTAAAACAACAAACAACAATGAGAGGAACTTTATCTTCCCCCAGTCAATAACTGTACACAGTTTCCAATCATCTCTAAACGTGTTCTGAGTGGAGGAACCTTTTAGGCAAACATAAACAGAGTGGCAGCACGTTTTCTCATGTGAATGCCCCCTCAGGCAGGCTGACCTCATTTCTGCTCTGAATTTCCATTAAAGTTTATATATTTCTGCTTCTATTGATCCAATTCAGGCCAGAAATCACAGTACAAAGCAGAAAACCCTCAAAAAAAAAGGCACCTGATGGAAAAATTAAACAGGATATCTGGATTAAAAATATACATTTATACATTTCAATGTTTTAGTAAATGCATTTGACTGCTGGAAACCAAGGACCACCCACAGTTCAGAACCACAGACACTTAATTTGTCCACAGCAAGTGGGAATAGTAAGGGAAGGAGTACTCAGCTTTTCCTTTTTCCAGAGCTGGGGGGAAATGATCCTTCATCCACATGGAACAGCCATATAATCCTCCTAGAAACTCCCATCACACGTTACTGCCACTGTACACGCAGGAGGAACCAGCAGAAACACGTACGAGTTGTACCTACCAAGCACCTTCCAGTTTCGGGATCACAGGCGTCACTGTGGTTGTTGCACTGACAGGGCACACAAGGTGCCGTGAAAGCGTGAGGCTCTTTTACACCAAGTTCTGTGTGTTTCCTCCTGTAGTATCCCGGAGCACAGCTCTGAAAGCAGAGTAAAATTCAATATATATACCCACACATGTGCTCACAGCTACCAACAGTTACAAAGACTTCCAAAAGCCCTTTAAGTAACTTTTTATCATCTCATTATTAGAGACAAAAAGGATTGAAGGATTCTGTACCTGACAGGACAAGCCAGTATAACCAGCAGGACACCGACACTGCTCCACAAGATGAGCTCGAGCTCTGCCCAGATGCATTTCTTCAAACTTCACTGCAACTTCCATTGAGATGTTTGCAATTCTACGAGACATATGCAGAAGAGAGCGTGAACATCTAGAGAAGTTGTGGCACCAAAACTGAGATCCAAAACACTTCTGTGCTTCAAGGGCTACCATACGTAATCTCCCACGGCCCCCTTTTCCCCATGCAAAAATCTCAATAAAATCTGAAGATTCTTTACTTATGGGATTTCAGGACCTACAAACGAATCCCATCTCCTCCCTCTCCTTAGTAACCTGGTTCTGTTCAGAAGGGCAGTAAAACGCTGCCGTTCTGAGGCTGGAGTATTTTACTCCCACTGCCCAGAGTGCATAAAGCTACAGGATCAGACTGAGATTGGTACAAACCCAAGAAGCCATGTCTTTCAATTGAAAAAAAACCCCACTGAAATCGGGAAAAAATTCAATACCCATAAAAACAAGATGGGAAAGAAATAATTCAGGAAACATCTAACTATATTGTCCATCCTGCAGCACTGTCCTATACGACTTTGCTTCTTCACAGGTTTTTCTATCCCAGTACACAGCAGAGATGTTCAGAGTTTCACAGAACAATTGAAGCAGGGATTCTGCTGCCATTAAAGGTCATAAGTGTTTTCTTATCAGAGGGAGAACAAGAGTCAAACAGGAAAAAAAAATTTAACTCCAAAAAATTGGAGCTAAATCTTCACGGCATTGCTCAGCTGGGACTATTTCTCGGTTCGGTTACAGGCAATGCAGTCGGTAACCGCAACAAGAGATGGCTTTACCGGCTCTGCTGCAAGCCTTGGCCATAAGCTGCCTTGATGAGGATGTATTCGACATTGCTCAGCACGGACATGAAGTCAGAACGCAGGACAGGCTCGTCGGACACGGAGTTGAAGTACTTCCAAGAATCCTGGTGAAACAACACAAGCTGTCAAAACCACGAGCGGTAAAGCTCACTTCCACGAGCTCTAATTCCTACTCTCGAACAACGCTCTGCTCCTCCTTGAGTGTTTTTAGAAGGGAAGCGCTTCCACACTGACGGTTTCACTCACCTCCTTCATTTCTACCTCCTCACCGGTTCTCACTCCGTTCTCTGGAGAAGGGCTGTCGACGTAGATGACCAGCTTGCTGGTGTGACCTCCTTTCATTAGGATCTGTGGCTCAAAATTTGAGGTGCCAAAGCCATCCAAAGCATAAAAAGCAACGGTGTATCTCAGCTTCCCACCATAGGCCATGAGCTGTTTGGATAAAAACAAGCACTTTTATTTATTCCGAGGTTAGAACTACTAGCTGAAAATATTTTTAACCAAAACTGTCAGTTATTTGAAGAATTGGCAATAAAACATGAAAATTGACTGAAACTCAGCAGTTTTTGCCCCAGGGTTAAATGTGTGTTTCTAAAAAGCAGCCTCAGTTTCTTCTTTTAGGCCCTTTCAAGGCAGGCACTCAATTTTCATCTAATCCCTAAGGAAAAGGGATTCCATGATCTATACACTGAATCTAGCAACAAGAAAAATTGAATATATCACTCTTCCCCCCACATGACTTCTGAAGAGTAACATGGTGGTTAAATATGGGTTTTACCAATTCACAGGGCAAAGAAAAATCTCATTATGGAAGGTTTATGTTTGTGCTTGCTGTAAGTTCAATCTCTGAATATTTATAGAATTCTTACTTACAAGAATATAACTAATGCAGAAAAATGTTAGCAAGATAAGTTCTTTGTTGGTTAATAGTCACTTTATCTACAAAGCATCGTAATTATGTAAGGATCTTACCTGGTCACCCTGAAACTGCTCTGGTAACCTCCAGTAAAATGTTTCTGTGTTCAAGTATTTTCTGACTATGGCAGCATCCAGTAAAATATCAGGAAATTGGGAAAATACTCCTTCCACTGTTCCAGTCAGGTTGCTTTGAGCCACTACACGCAGAAGGGATTGATCTGGAGTTAAGGTTATCTGCAACACAAAGAGCAAAAGGTTCAACAAAAACACTCGATCTCAGTGTATCGTAGAACCCCAGACTGGTTTGGGTTGAAGGGACCTTCCAAGCTCCCCCAGTCCAACCCCTGCAGGGAGCAGGGACATCTGCACCCAGAGCAGGGGGCTCAGAGCCCCAAGGGCCAACCTGACCTGCCATGGGGCCAGCCATGGGGCTGCTCCCACCTCTCGGGGCAGCCTGCGCCAGGCTCTGCCCCACCTCCGCAACCACCATCTTCCCCTT
>NW_010427305.1:22416-37341 GCF_000710305.1 Buceros rhinoceros silvestris | reverse complement strand
GCCCCGTGCTGAACAGCCCCTCCCCAGCTCTCGCACAGCCCCTTGCAGCACTGACAGGCTGCACTCAGGGCTCCCCGCAGCCTCCTCTGCTGCAGGCTCAACAAACCCAAAACAGATGTAATATACTGGCACCAGTTCTGGGTGCTTTGAGATAGTCAATAGTTCACATCTTAGAGTAACAAATGCCCAAATCAAAAAACTGGCAAAACACGTTTGATATTTAGTTTTTAAAGAGACTTTTTAAAAGACAAGAAACATTAAACCATTTGCTTGTTTCCTTTGTTCTGCCACACGCAGGCACACCGTGTGACACCTAGCTGTGTCTGGGTGTTTCTGTCACTTTACTTACCGGGATTCTCACATGACCTTCTAGTTCCGAGCAAACCGTGCTCATCCCGAAGCAGAAGCAGGGAGTACAGCCTAGGGCAGTGGCAGCGGACAGAGCAAAGGTTCCAGGTTTACACTCGCTGCACTGGAGACCAAAGACATTTTCCTGGAGGAAATAAAAAACCAGAGGCACACTTGAGTTTCTTTGCCAGCTGCAGGAAAGATAGTTCTTTTTGGAAGAAAAAAATTATTGCTATGTAAACTACATCTTTTTTTTCCTGCACCCATCTGGAAAATGAGCTCTCAAAGCTGAAGAAGCTGCTCAGTCTTTCAAGACCAGACTTCATCTTTTAGGAGAAATCCATACTACTAATTTCTGTATCTCGTGTTTCTTTTTTTATACAAGAATGTCAATTCCAGTTTCACTATACATGAGTTGTCCTCAGGCTCTGCCTCTGGTCGTAGCATAGGAAACATGTCTGAACTTGCTACATAATCACATCTCAAAAAAGGTTGAGATTCCCCATTTTGCATTTGTTGGTTCCTTCCTATCATCATCACTCGGATTTTCAGAAGAGCAGGCTGAATTGTCTGAACCAACGCGCTCTTCTCAAGCCTAACAAAACCGTGTCAGGAGGAAACACACCGGTATGTCATTTTTTCCATTGCTCAAGGCATCGAATACTGTAACCTACTTCAGCTGGTTCTTCTCCAATGTTCTGCATGAACTGAGAAAAAAAAAAATCACTTTTAAATAGCAACTAAGAAATAATATATACGAATTACGAACTCTTATTATGGGAATTATTTGCAAGGTGAAATGCAACGTAGAAAGAGGCAAGTGGGATAAATGAAACACGTGAAAATTGTACATTAAAAGTGGTTTATAGGGCATTGTTCTGGATATCAGCAGGCATTGACATCATACAAATAGTGACACTGAAGTCCCTAGCACCATCCTCATATTTAACAAAACTGTTGTCCCAGAACTCCTGGCCAGTGCTTTGTCCTGTTCAAAAGGAAGCAAACAACTCTAGGAGCCACAGGAAAGCAGGACAAGTGCCCCCTCATTCATTTCCACCTTCCAGCACTAATCCGTGAAAAAGAGGACTCCAGGTACTGCAAGAATCACGTGGTTACAGACACCCTGGATAAACACATGGATCCTGCAGGGCAAAAACAACCGGTTTGGATTTAGGACTGGACTGCAGGGAGACCAGTCGTGAAACAGGCCAAGTCCTGAAGAAAGGACGTTTTGTGATTAGGGCATACGGTGGGTCTTGATCCTGACCCTCTTTTAACCCCTTCCTGAACCCTCCGTGACTTGCGTAACAAATGGCCCGAAAGCCCGAGGGCTGTCCCAGGCCCCTTCAGTACCTTGCAGGTACAGATGCCGGTTTCCTCCTCACAACCACAAACTCCTTTGGCATCGTCACACGTCTCCGCTTTGGTTCCACCCAAATCACAGTCACAGGCAACACAGTCCGGGTAGTCCCTGTAGCCTAACGCACACCTCGAGCAGTCTGCTCCTCCAAACTCAGCTTTGCACTGGCATTGGCCCGTCTGTACGTCACACTGGAGGTGGGTTGAGCCGGTGCTGCTGCAGTTGCAAGCCTTCGGTGAAAAGAAGAAACGTTCATAAACCGCATGTCTTGAGAAAGAACAGCACAGCAGACTCCAGCGGCCCCTAGAACTCACCGTTTGCCCACAGGTACTATTCGACAATAGAAGAGAAGAACTTACACATGGAAATGGGGTTGTTTGGTTTGCGTTTGAGCTAAGAACTGCATTCCCAGTAAACCGTGGGTGGCAACAAGTAAGAAGATTTGTTGATTCCCAAAATAGAGCTGGGAATCAAAAGAGTCGAAGGAAACTTTCCAGAAAAAAATTCCCAAAGACTTCATCTAAAATTCTGTGTAATGAGTGCAAGTAAATCCCAATCATGTTACGTAAGTGTGGGGTGAAAGAAACCTGTAAGTACAATAATTTTACAAATATGAAAGAAAAATCATAATACTGACATTTTAAAAAATATTTCAAGCAGCATTAACAGGGTCTACAACTTGCTCAAACTTCATTTACTCTTTGATGAGGACCCAAGAATGTCACTGCACCCAAAGGTGGGAAACCGTGTGCGTGCTGCAGCTCCGTCCCAGAAGCACGCTGCTCCCTGGCAGAGCCCGTCCTTCGCTATGCCATCACCAGCAGGAGCCTGGCAGTACAAACAGTTCTGTTTTGAAGCAGACTGCATCTAACCTTCGCATCTGGGGTCAAACAAGTCGAGTGTTGCTCTGTGGTTATTTCTAACAGCGCAGGCAAAAAGTACCTTCTGTCTACCATCACCTGAGTGTGAGATCTTCCCTGAGTCTTCCATCCTCACCATCCTTGAGCTGAAAGGCCCTACCTTGTACAGCACTACACAAAGACCCACAACATCCGTTAGCATCACCTTGAGCATTCTCCACAAGCTTGCTGTCACCACTAGTACTCTTTGTACCGAGCAGTTTTTACTGCCTGGTCTAACACACTTTATGATCAAACAAGCGGACAGCTTTGGCTCCCAGATACCATTCAAGTTCTACAGCTCTGAACATCAAATCCTATTGTAAGAACCATAATAACCGAAATAATCGACACGTACTTCAACCTCTATCTCTGTGATAAAGACAAGGACTAAGGTACAAACTAGAGTAACTCACATGAATTACCATGATGCTGCAACCAAAACGACTGCTATTTGTTTAGCATAAATGAGCAGCTACATATTTAAACGTGATCATTGGCAAGGGCTGTGGAGCTGCCCCACGACACGAACGTTAAGGGAAAGGCAGAGGGACCAGCACATTGTATTTGCAGAACACGAGGTACGAATGACAGGAGCTGACAGAGCAGTGGTTTGAAGACCAGCTGCCAAGCTGCTATAAATCACTATGACAGTGAACTCCGAACAGATATTATGGGACTATTTTATCACCCTTACTCTAAAAACTCAGAGAGAAAAGAAAACAATTTGGCTGATGCTTGTGCTTGTCAAGTCCTCACCGCGTATGACAGACCTTGTCAAGCTGACTGTATTTGTGGTTTCTCCATGAAACCACCTATTAAATTCATGAAAGGCTTCTTAAAAAAAACCTCAGCGTTTGAGATAAAAATTGGTCTGATGCCCTATCTGTCAGGAATTTACTGCATGAACCTCGTTGCATAAACGGCTAGATCAGCACTAGGGTGGCATTTCACTGCTTAATCATAAATATTAGGCTGAGATAATGGGGGGTGTCAGTTTTCCAATCATGAAGCATTAACTACCTCAGACCTTTTTAATTTTAAATATTCAGAAAAAGCTTGCAGTGGTTTAAGACAAGTTAGACTTCATTGTTCTTAAAAACCATAATATCGTCACTCCTGGTTAGCACAGAAACTATGTTCCTTGTTGCCAACTGTTGCTATCAATCTGGCTGAGCACCACAATTTAAGCAAAAAGAAGTTAGAATAGACTCTTCAAAATTACCTGTGCATCTATCCAGAACTCTGAAAATACTCTGATCAGTATTTTCAAAGTCAGTTTTCTTAGAAGGTTTCTCAGTAAACACTCTACAATCCGATTTTTTTTTTTTTAACATGAGCATGTTGCACTAACTCTTTGAGACAGAGAAGAGAGATTGAGGTTCTCCAGAGTCCAGTTGTGACACTGGTATAAGGTGAACTGGTTTTAACAGCCTGCCATACCTTACAGCCAAGTTCAGGAGAAAGTCCCCAGTGATTTTCTTCACAGAGTTCACATTTTGGTCCCTGAGTGTGAGCGGGACAAATGCATTGGCCAGAATCAGCATTGCAGTTGTTCTGAGTATGAGCACAGTCACAGGCTGCAAGAGAAATAGATCTGAGTGATTCACTTCATCCTTGCTTTAGCCACAGAGAAGAAACTCCCAGACCACTGCTCATCTTGCTTTTAACCAGGCAGTACAGCTTATCCATTCCACCAGGAGCTCCCTGCCACCCCTAATCACTGAGGAACAGGTTAGGACCACAGGGACATTTTGTCCTGTTATGGAAAGCCCATCGTTGCTTTGTGACATGGCCTGTTGGGTGGTTTCAAAAGTAGGACTGCGTTTCCACAGGGGATCAGCAAAGGCAGCCAAAACTGCTGCGGAGAAGAGCAAATCTGTAGGAAAAAAGTATCTATGATAGAGTTACAAAACTCATCAGGAGACTTGATAATGTTCTCAGGCAGGTGAAGGGATGAATGTCAGCAGTTAGTACTTTCCAAGTGTCTTACCAAGGATCTGATCAATGCTTATTGGTATCTGAGGGGGGGAGGGGGGGGGTAGGTGGGTCAGGAGGGTGGGGCATCTGGAGAAGAGCAGCCTGAGAGGGGACCTCCTCAATGGGATCAAGAGTTAAAGGGGGCCAGGAGGAGGGGCCAGACTCTGCCCAGTGGTGCCCAGTGATAGGACAAGGAAACAGGCACAAATTGGAACCCGGGAAATTCCAGCTGACCATGAGGAGACACTTCTTTGCTGTGCGGGTGAGGAGCCCTGGCCCCGGCTGCCCAGAGAGGTGGTGGAGTCTCCTGCTCTGGAGAGATCCCAAACCCGCCTGGACGCCACCCTGGGCACCTGCTCTGGTGACCCTGCTCTGGCAGGGGGTTGGGCTGGGTGAGCCCCAGAGCTCCCAGCCAGCCCCACCGGTCTGGGGGTCTGCGAATTGCTTATCGAACAATCGGGGCAGTAACTATTTTTATGATAACTCACTGCTGCAGGAAGCACTTGTCTGTTTTAGAAATGCAATACTACTCTTCCTGAAAAGCAGAAGCTCACAAAACTGGTTTCATTAATTGTTTTGAAGTCCACAAAATTTTCAAGACTGAAGTGGTTAAAGGTACCACAGAGATCTTTGACTCTTAGTAAAGACTCAGAATGTACGTGCCAAAACATAATCCTCTCACAATGTCGCTGCAGATTTCAGATTACTGCACTATTTGAAGCATGAAAGAGATTGTTTGTTGGGTGAGAGAAGAGGTAGGCACTGCTTTAGCTACACTGTGCTGAAAAGGGCGTCTTGTTTACGTGATAAACTTAGGTTTTCTGATGGTATGTCCTCCATTTGGATTAACATTTTCCTCTGTATTGTGAATAAAAACTGTACACACCCAGGTGATGACAAACTAGTCATCAACAACTTAAAGTGCAAAATATAAAGAACTGATTGAAAAACCGAGATAAAAATCTGTAAGGGTAGCAGCTCTTTTAATTGTAGAAGAATTTTCTATTCTGATGGACTGAAGGGTTTTGTAAAGGAAAAAAGAGACAAAGGAGCTATTGAGGACAAAGTATTTTTTTCATGCCACCTTTATGAGTCGCTATTTCATAGTGCCCACCTTTTCCAAGGAGCCACGCAACAAGCAAAGAACTGGTTTATTCCCTGGATTAATCAGAGTATTAGGAGATTTTTCTATGTAGTCACAAAAAACCCCCTGACCTTTGCCAAAGTTTCACATCAAATACATTGCCAAAAGAAATGCCAGACAGACAAACCCTGAGAGGGTCAGGGATTAGAGCTTACGTGTGCAGCCCCCGTCCTGGAATGTGTGGAAGCCGTGAGCACAACGATCACACTTTTCTCCAGCCACTCCTGGTACACAGTGGCACTGGCCCTGATGGTCACAGTCCTCGGAGACTGAGCCAAACTTACTGCAGTTGCAGGGAATGCAGCCAAGCCCAGTCAGCAGCCCATAATAACCACTCTGTTGGAGGGGAAGTAAATACATCAGAGCTGTATTTCATACGTTTTTTGAAAAGAACATGACACACACAATTACTTCCTCCTTGAAATCACCAGTGAGACTTGAAGATCCCCTCGGATGTTAACCCATCTTTTAAAGACGTCCCCGAGGTAGGGGGGCTGTGCTGAGCAGGCACAGATGTCTGGGAACATGAATGGAGGCGGAACCGAGCAGAGCAGTGACCTGCGGGACACGGGGACTGGGAGGCATCCACCCTCGCTGGGCACGGATCCCCTGCTCTGGTCCCTGAGGCACTTCCACACTTAGTAGAAGCTGCAAGCTGCTGGTTTGTATCACCAGTGAATATCTACTTGTTCTTACAGCAGCCCTGCCTTTTCGCTGAATCCCTTCTTGGCGTTCAGCCATCATGTGTTTATTATCACCAACCACATTCTTCCGCTATTCCCACCCCTTTTGCAGAAGCACAGCGCTAAGGTCCCCTCAGCTCTGTTAGCAGCGCCGGGTTTGGCTTTTTGACAAGCCAACATGACTGCTCGCTGTCAGGGAGGGCAGCGCTGGCCACAACAGCCCTAATGCAGAAGGGTGCTGAGTCAAGGACATAGCTACACATCCACAGAGAGGAGGGCAGAGAGTCCTGCAACCACAAAAGCCTGTGCAGACAAACCTGCGGTCTCCACTCCAGCAGCAGGTCCTCTCTCCCCTGAATATATTTGCTGCTACTCACTGTACCTGCTCTAATCCGTATCTACAGAGGGGCAAAGGGAGACCTTGTCGCTCTCGACAACTCCCTGACAGGAGGTTGTAGTGAGGTGGGGGTTGGTCTCTTCTCCCCAGGAGCAAGCAACAGGATGGGAGGAAACAGCCTCAAGTTGCACCAGGGGAGGTTGAGGTTGGATATTAGGAATAATTTCTTTACAGAGATGGTGGTGATACATTGGCCCAGGCTGCCCAGGGCAGTGGTGGAGTCCCCATCCCTGGAGGGGTTTCCCAGCCCTTGTGTCGAGGTGGTGCTGAGGGACAGGGATCAGTGGGGACCTGGTAGTGCTGGGGGAACGGGGGGACTCGGTGACCCGAAAGGTCTCTTCCAACCTAAATAATTCTGTGACTCTATAGAAAAACAGGAATAAGACGACAAACAGAAATGTAGATCGTAGGAACAGGTAAATATTTGCTTACCAAGCACTTATCACACCGTTCTCCAACCACATTTGGTCTGCAGTGACAGACACCTGTCTCAGGATGACAAGTACTCGAACGGGAGCCATTCCCATGGCAGGCACAGGCTTGTGTTTAGACAAAAAGAAACCAGATTAAAGAAGTCATTAGTGTCTGACTACATGCAGAATTTCAAAGTTGGTACATAACGCGTGTTTCACCTCTTTATACCCCATATGTAGTAATACCCGTACGACACATTTGGGCTAAAAGATTAGAACTGAACTCTGAAATAGATACCTTAGAGAACTTTTTCTTCTAGCCCTGTATGTAACACTCAGAAGTGGGAAACACCTCCAGCAGGTCACTGCAGGGACAGTGTGAAGGAAGCCAATAATCTTCAGGCATATGAAGTGTCAGACTCCACCATAAAACATGCCTTCCTCAGTCCCATCATCTTCAACCTGCTCTTGCCAACTGACAACTGGAAGTTGCGACTCCCCATCTCTAGAGAGATCCCAAACCCGCCTGGACGCCCCCCTGGGCACCTGCTCTGGTGACCCTGCTCTAGCAGGGGTTTGGACTGGGTGAGCCCCAGAGGTCCCCTCCAGCTTGGGATTGAGCAGGTTCATTCTCTCAGCAAAGGTGCATGATCTCCCCATCTATTCCGTGTGCTTTAAATCGAGGGTAATCGTAACGGCTTACCACGACAGCTTTTCTCAACCACTGCATCCCCGTAATACCCAGCAGCACATTTCTCACAGTGGTGGCCTGCTGTGTTCCCCAGACACTTCAGGCATTGCCCGGTGAAGGTGTCGCAGTGGCCGTCTTCGTGAGGGTCCACATTGCCGTTGCATTCGCACGGAGCACACGATTGTCCAGGTACGAGTGGATTTCCATAGTAACCAGTATCACACCTGCACCGGACATCAAAACCTTTATCAGCTGGAATGGGGTGGTACCAAACACGTTCCCCACCCATGGGATTTTGTATTAAATTTTTAGCTGAAGTGTCGCTACATTACATGCAAAGGCAAGATGGGACAGAAAATTTTATAAGGAATGTTGCATCCATGTGGTGTGAACAATTCAAGGCAGGTAGGACAAGAAAATGTTAGTGATGGCAATGACAGATGTTTTACCCAACGGTAGGGTCGGTACGTACCTCTCACACTGAGAGCCAGCATAGCCTCGAAGACATTTGTCACAGAGGATCCCTCCTCCTTCAGTCAGCTGGCAAGTGGGACTGAAGCTGTCAGTGAGATTGGTGGCAGTCAGTATCAACACACAGAATCACGAGACCTCTGCGAACACTCAACAGCCACCAAGCCCATCCACCTGTCCGTACAAACATGTACTTGCAAGTTCTTCTGGATTAACATCAATGCTTTAAACATTACAGTATGTCACGTTAGCATTTTCAAAAGCTCTTCTTGAAGCTTCTACCTTTTAAAGAGCAGGAAGAAGTTAAAGCTCCCTAAAGCCTGGCCCTCTCTCTACCAACTGTCTGGTTTCTGCACCGAGCTCCTCTATTTCCATGCAGCACCTCTGTCCTTCTGCTGAAAACAACATGGGCCATAACTGTGATTTTGCTGCCGAGTTCAAGGCTGGGTCCCAGTATCACTTTCAACCCTCACGTACAAATTGCACCGGATCCCTCAGCCTGTCTTAGCTTAGTCTGTACGTTTGTTTTTCCATGCAGACAACATTTCTATGAGACACACTCAAACCAAGAGGGAGAAAACGCATCCTCCTCTCCCTCCTTCAGATTTCATGGCATTTTTCTCTTTACCTCCCCTTCTGACTCTGCTGAAGATGCAGAAGAAAATCTCCCACAAGCAGCTTACTTGTTTGCAGCAGAGCTCAGAGGGCACGCGCAGGGCTGGCAGTCCTCCGGCGTTCCTTGGGACGGGCTTCCATAGAAGCCAGGCAAGCACTGGTCACAGAAAGGTCCTGTCGTGTTGTGCTGACAAGCCTGTGAGTCATGGGGAAAAAAGTTATATTTAGTCTTGCTAGTTTTCCAGCTCCTGAGGGATCTCTGCAGGAGTCCACATGCAGGATAACGGAGAAAACAAGTGGGGTTTTTTTGGAGTTAACAGTAAATTCTAATTTAGAATATACTTGATACCATGAAACCAGCCACGTTACTTCCAAGACAGATTTCACCTACAACACCGCTTCATTTTGTGCCCTTCAGGAAAAGCTCTGTTGTTGCCTGCAGCAGAGCTAAGATTTTTTTCAGCCAGTATATGGTGACATTTTTATTTTAGTTCTGACTATTCCCCATTTGAAACGATAAACTGAAACAAACCCTTTAGGCACTAATGGAGCCCCCTGAACATATTCTGAGGTGAACAATGAAAAGCAAGAAAATAAACCCTTGATGCCCATAGATTGAAATCTATGTACACTGCAAACTTGTCTGCCACAGCCAAACCGCCCTCCTAAGCCCAGGCAGATGCTCAGAACTCAGCCCGTTGCAGGGCGACTCACAAAGCAAACGCCATGAACGTCACACTCGCTCGCGTGCCCGTTGCACTTGCAGGGTTGACAAATCCCTCCAAAGAGGATTCCGTCCACACGGTAGTACCCAGGGAGGCAGGACTGAGGAGAAACGAGGGGGACAAATAGCAGTAAAGGTACAAGTGCTCCAAGTACACGCTAAGACGTTTTCAAGGAGCCCGTTTCTGCCCACCCACCATCTGACTCATTCACGCTGTGCAAACTGAATGCTCTTTCAGCTCTATTGATGCCTCTGCAGCTCTTTTCTGGAGGTTGTTTACTTGCACTGGATTGAAGGGAGTAAGAACTAACTCCATAAAACTACCATTCAGCCCTTTGTCCTCCGGAGGCGAATCAGAGAAGTTTGGCACGGTTGAACATGTGAAGTTCTTTATTACGGGACAATAAAGAACAGATGTTCTACCTCCTCTGCAGAATCATCAAGGATGCTACAGCACCAGGCTTTGTACTGAAATTATTTGTCAAAATAATTCCTGCTATTCCGCAGATGGTGCTCGGTTCGCAGCTACATAAAGCAGCGTCTCGCACGACACATTCAACCCTTGTGGGACCTTCCAAAGGGCAGCGTTCCTCCCTGCTCAGATTCCTCATTGCCTCCAGAAACCTCATGACAAAAACCAGAAATAAACTGGACACGACTGAGATGCAGGGAAAGTGCTCTTAGTAAGGTAAGCTCAAAACAGAGCTTTTACAGCTGCTCCCTCCACAACAGTGATGTTCTAAAGTGTGTCATCATCTCTTAGCGCCACCAAGTAGATTTCTTCTTGAAAACACCATTTAACATGGCGGAAGAAAATACCTACAGCATCGTGAACGGTATCATAGAGAGCAGTTCACCCCGGAACATAAGTGGTCATGGCAGCATAATTAAAGGCAGCCTTCAGAGCCGAGATCCTTCCAGCCAAGTGAAAACTCCACCCACAGAAAACACGGTAAGAAGTTACCTCACAGGACATTCCCGTGTAACCTTGAGGACATTCGCAGGATTCCACATCTGGCGCTGAGGAAAGATCTATAACATTTACACTTGCAGTATCCAGGGTCACAGAGTCCAGCCTAGAACCAAGCATGAAAACATCCCATCATCTGTTGCCCCACACTTGATTTGGAAGAGGATAGTTTGCTTCTGGGGGAGTACCACTGCTGAGTGCTGCTTCCTGGCAGCCACAGCTGAGGAACCAGCCCGGCTGGGCAAGGGCACGAAGGCAATTTGGGATCAAGTCCAATGGTATTGACTTGAAATGCTGCCGAAGGAGGGAAGGAGGGAAAAGGCTATTGGTGAGGCTAAAGGAATTCAGAGAATAAATGACAAAGCCCTGGAACTGATTCCCTGGAGAGAGACAAGACTTTATTCCCCGTGCCTCTTGGAGAACAGGTAGAACAGTGACATCTGATGCAGATGCTGTCACAGCTGACTTGAGGCTATGGAATGACCCGTTAATCCATTCCAGCCCAGTTCTCCTGTTGCTCCTCTCCCTTCAAGACAAGCTTCAGTAATGTCTACAAACAGACACTGGAGACATTACAGCCATCAGTGACGGATTAACTTGCCACATCCCAAAACGAGGACACTGTTGCGAGTTTGTTTTGAGTCTAACAAAGCGGTCAGTGTAGTAAGACTTTTTTTGCAGTATTGCAGAACACAACACTTCTCTGTCAGGTACCTTTTGGGGACAAAACTGGACTTGAGATAATTCAATTAAAAAATGGGGTTTTTTCCCCTAGAAATTAACATAAAGCTGTAAGAATCCTGCCACTATGAGGAGTGCTTCACATGCACAAAAATGATAGCAGTATATGGATTAACTTGACTCTTTTCTCTCTCACCTGTACACAGCTTTTTTGGCAATGTTGTAGGTGGCCCTGATCAGAAGATGGGTCACATTTACCAGAACAGTCATCAACCTGTCCCGGTCTATAGCTTTTTTTGTGTTGAAGTCGATGAAATTCTCCGCCACAAGCCTCACCACGTTCGAGTATTCCTCATAGGGCTGTAAGGACAAGCCCGCTGCTCTTGTACTCAATGTCTGCCCGTTACCCTGAAATTGAAAGTCAGAGAATTACTACTATGGAAATATTTTATTTTCCTTTTTTTAAACCCATCATAGTTTCCTAATAACGTTTGAATTATAACAATCTGAAAAAAGTCCACCTGAATGATGACATCCACACTCGATACTATATCACTGTCCACACTCTCCATTGGAATGTCGTACGACACCGTGTACTTCAAGTCTCCACCAAAAGCTGTGAGCTGAAATAACAAAAAGCAAAGTCTTAATGACACACTTAACATCCAACCACCCCAAAGAAGCTACGTGGGACATCACAATGTCCAAATTACAGGAGCACCTGACTTATAAATACCACTTCCCAGGGAAAATTTAACATGCTGTGAGCTACGTCAAGGGGCTGTGTGGGCAAAGAGACCAGACCAAAAAGAATTAAAGTTCCAAAGTCCCCTCTACTCAGCACTGGTGAGGCCACAGCTCACGTTCTGGGCTTCCCAGTACAAGAGAGACAGAGATCCTGGAAAGAGCCCAAAGGTCCACAAAGATGGTTAAGTGCTTGAAGCATCTTTCATATGAAGAAACAGAGAACCAGGACGGTCCAGCCTAGAGAAGGCTCAGGGAAATCTCATCCATGTGCACAAACAGCTGAAGGGAGGAGGCAAAGAGGAGCCAGGCTCTTCCCAGTGGTGCCCAGTGGCAGGACCAGAGGCAATGGGCACACACTGAAACACAGGAGGGTCCCTCTGAACATCAGGAAACACTTTTTTCTGTGAGGGTGATGGAGCACTGGCACAGGTTGCCCAGGGGGGCTGGGGAGTCTCCATCCTTGGAGATACTCTGAAGCAACCTGCTCTAGGTGACCCCGCTCAAGCAGGGACGTGGGGCAAGATGCCCTCCAGAAGTCCCTTCCAACCTCAACCAATCTGCAATTCTGCTGCCAAAAACAGAAGACCTAGAGCTTTAGGTAGCAACCAAGGCAAAAATTAAGGACTAGCTGGTCGGAAGCTAGTAAATGCAAAAAGGGTGATGGCTAAGAGGCAGGCAAGCGGAATTTAATGGTCCTGTCTACAGTATTGGACAAGGTGTGAAGGGTGGGAGCTTTGAGATAGGAGTCAAGAGGATGGGAATGTGAGCATGCAAGATAGTAACAGCCAAGAGAAAAAAAAAGGAGAGTATCTTCTATCAAGGATAGGCAGAGAAGGAAGTGGGGAGATGAATGAGCTTAAAGCGCAAGAAGAGCGTGCTGAGAATGTCTGGCCAAGAACACCGTGATTTGAAGAGCAGAGATAGATATGTTAAGACAGAGATGGAGTTTTGACTCGAGCTGAGGACTTACTTTATTTCCTAGATAGGTCTCAGGCGCTGACCAGTAATAAGTATGTTTCAGCACTTTCACAGCCTCACTGTTGTTGATACTTATTTGACGGGGTCCATCAAATGGGCTTCGCTGAGGTTGCACGCTCCTTGAATCGTACAGGTCAGTAACAAGCCATCCAGCCATGTCTGATACCTGCAAGAAAGGACGGGAATATTCATGGAGTCGGGCCTTGTGCCACTGCAAAAGCAGTCAATGAACTTAACCCCTCCCCTGAGATCACTCAAACTGGTGGTTCTGTAACACTTCTGTTAGGCCAGTCTGACACCCAATACATGCACATACACGACTTCGGACTAGGAGTGTCTCCACCTCTCCATTAGACAGGAACAAAAATATAACGGGTGCAATTTCCATCCTCCCAATAAAACTATCTTTATACCTACGTAATTCCCTAGGACAGAATCAGAGAACCTCGAGGGCTTTGAGCTCTATTGTCCTCATTTATAGATGGGGCTGAGCTGGAGTAAAGTTAAATCCAGAGTCCCAGAAGAGGGAGCAAGATGAGAGAACTCTTGTTCTCACCGAGTTTTATACAAGTATCTTAGAATTTGAGGCTATTTGATGCGTTTTCCTCCTTTTTTATTGGCACACAAAATGGGGGAACTTCTCCAGCGCCTTATCGCACTCTCCACCACCCAGTGTCTCTAGTATTGCTGCAAGGCACTGGGGCCACAGCCTGCACTGGGATGTCACGCTGAGGACACCGAAGACCCGTTCCTCTGGAAGGAGACACGTGCCAGAACATGGAGTTAACTCGTGCGTGCATCTAAGGAGTGTGGGACATTTTGCAGCTGCCCAGGAATGAGGTCATGGACCAAACAAATACCTGACTGATGGGCCATGTTAGGCTGTCACAGACGTCAGACACCCCAAAGCAGAAACACTCCGTGCAGCCCTGAGGATTCCGTTCTTGCAGATTGTAGAACCCTGGTTTACAGAGATCACAGTTTTCGCCTTCGACGTTCTCCTGCCAATGGCACGGAACATTTGTTTCGCATCAGCATTATTATGGCAACAAACACAGCGGATTAGACGGGATTTAGGCATAACAGCATTCAGAAGGTTATAAAAGGGAACAGATTCCAGCACAGCAGGATTATTGAATAAGACCGAGAGCTGAAAACTAAAACATTGGAAAAATTCATCAGAATTTGCCGGTTCATCAAAATCTAACCATGCCCTGACAAGGGCTCTGTTGCAGTGAAATTCCAGCACACAGGCAGGGTTTGAAACGCTTCTGCCAGCTTGACAGCCTCCTCCTGTCATAGCTGGAATCTGTAGATTGCTCCGGAGAAAAGTTATGGAGCCAATGTCGAGCGTGCCAGAGAGAACTCAGACCTTTGGTGGCAACGCTACCATCTACCTCCTCTTCTGGACCAGCATTTGGCAGGTCAAGTCTCCTTGAGCCTCCATAAACAGGCTACGGGCTTTTGCAAGCAAAGACAGGTTCTCATCTAGTTTATACCCAATTTTTCACCAGTTAGCTCCATCGGCTGATACACTGGTACTCCAGCTCAGGAAAATGGTTCTCCATCGCCTTTCTCCTCCTTTTGGCCATTGGAGGCAGTATTCTTTTCCAGAACCTGGTTATTTATGTGTTTGATATTGGGGATCAGATAAATTATGTATAAGGACTAAAGTTTCAGGAAAACTGTCAAACAAACGACAGCTTTGTTTGGCTCCTGTGCGCTGACATACTTGGCAACAAATACATAAACTACTAACATTTGGTTCAGAAAATTGCGTGTAATTTCTTCAAATATTGACACGCAGCATCATAATAAAGT
>NW_010427305.1:21321-22223 GCF_000710305.1 Buceros rhinoceros silvestris | reverse complement strand
TTTTAAACATTGTTTTATGGTTTATATTTTGTATTTGAATAATTAAATCCTATTTCATACGTGCGTCTCGTCATTGGTCCAAAAGCTCTTTCCAAACGCACGCTGTTTCTTCACACAAAGCAGATGTTATAAACACATCCTTTTTTTACAAGAAATCAGTGGCTTGGAAGAGAAATACCAGCTCACCCCTAAAACCAGACACATTCTCCCTGCGATGCTCCCTCACTCACATGTGCAGGTATTTAATTCGTCATCTGGCCCATTATTCTAGAAAGTGGTTTATAAGAAACACACGAGACTATCCATCATAAATGATCTTATTCCAATACAGAGAACAGCTAGCTCTGGGTTGTCAGGTGTGTGGTCACACCAGGTTTCTCCCTATAAAAGACCTCTCCAGTTAATGAAGTAATTATTTCCCTTATTAAGGAGCTTACAAATCAATCCACAGATTCACTTTTAACCGAAACCGACGGTTTAATACTCACTTTGCAGAGACAAGGTTCTGTGCACGGATCTTCATTGACGCTGCCGCTCAGGCTGCAGTTACAGCGCAGGCACCTGGGATAGCCCCGGTAGCCAAAGGCACAACCATCGCATTTTTCTCCTGCGTAACCTTCTCTGCATTGACACTGACCTGGCCGAGTCCCTTGGAAAGCAAAGGCAGAGAAACAAATCAACAAGAGCACGCAGCAGGATGGGTCCAGGACGACTTAGAGGGTGCCAGTAACCTCCCGTTCCTTTTTTCCCAAGATGGTGTTCCCTCACACTGGGGCCCTTGCTCCAAGGAGGACATTGAGGGGCTGGAGCGTGTCCAGAGAAGGGCAACGGAGCCGGGGCAGGGTCTGGAGCACAAGCGCCCTGAGGAGCAGCTGAGGGACCTGGCGGGGCTGAGCCTGGAG
>NW_010427305.1:15254-21127 GCF_000710305.1 Buceros rhinoceros silvestris | reverse complement strand
TGGAGAAAAGGAGGCTCCGGGGATACCTTCTGGCGCTGACAACTCCCTGACAGGAGGGTGCAGTGAGGTGGGGGTCGATCTTTTCTCCCCAGGAACAAGTGACGGGATGAAAGGAAACAGCCTCAAGTTGCCCCAGGGGAGGTTGAGGTTGTCCCTGAGGAACAATTTCTTTACAGAGAGGGTGGTGAAGCATTGGAACAGGCTGCCAGGGAGGTGGTGGAGTCCCCATCCCTGGAAGCGTTTAAAAGCCATGCAGATGTAACACTGAGGAACATGGTTTAGGGACCCTGGCAGTGCTGGGGAATGGTTGGATTCAATGATCTTAAAGGTCTCTTCCGACCAGACAATTCTGTGGAACAACTGTGTCCACAAACCCAGCCGCGTTGGAAGTGAGCAGGATCTTCCTGCTCCCTTACCGTGCTGCGGGTCAGCATGGTGCTCGTCTTTAACACAGACAGGACTGACGGAGCCGGATGGGTCACAGCCGCAGGGATAGCAGGGGTGATCCTCGTACGGAGACACCTACAGAACAACCGTTTGCTGTCAAATATGAAAAACATGAACTGGGAAAAGGAACGTGACATCTGTTTCTTGTCTGGGACCACCAGAACTAATAGGAAGGAAGACTGGAAGGAAAAGCTCATATGCAGCAAGGGGCCAGTTTAACTCTAGCGAACAGAAGATCAGGGTGTTGCAGCCCAGAAAAAAAAAAACTTAAATGTGGGAACAAAATGTGGTCTTCAGTAACGCAAAGATATAGTAACTGCTAATGGCTCAAAGCTGAAGCTCAACACATTCAGCAGAAATACTTTTTAAAATGTCACAGCAATTAACCCCGTGATGGTTTGCCAAAGTCTATGAAGTGTTTAAGACCAGACCGGAAGCATTTTGTAGATGCTGTGGTTCAAAGGAGGAAACGAAAGAAATCCTTGGCTCCATGTTCAATGAGAGGGGAGATTATCTACTCGTGAAGATTCATTCTGACTTCATGAGCTATACATCTCAAACGTAAGCCAATGGAATTCACATGGCGAGGATTTCTGTTAGTCATCTCTAAACAAAGCCTTTTGTGGGCTTTAGGGCATTTTTCTGTAGAGTGACACTTGTCAATAAGCTGGAAAGAGCACATGTTCCACTACAATCGCAGCAAGACGACAAACATTGGTTGCAACATCTCATGAGACATTAGAACCGTGGAACGGTCCTTTTTAACCCTGGTTACAACGGGCTGACCAAGGATGGTACCATATGGGTACTTCTGAAGACACTGAAACTTCAGTACTGGCACTTTTTAGAACCTTAACCACAGGAGAAATGCATTTGCTATCAGAACATCTGCATCTACCAGGACTTCAAGTTTCATCTGCACTTATTCTTTTCTTCTCCAGCAGCTTGACCTGCCCACCCAAATAGCTGAACAAGCATTTTTGGTTTTCTCTGGAAGTTTTAGAGGTATGTCATCTATTAAACAAGCCACTTCTATAGTTCTTAGCTATTTTATGAAATAAATACATATATATACATAAAAATTACAACCAGCTGAAATACACATCATCGTATCTTGTCGTAATCCACCAGAACATCAGAGGGGTATTTTCCAAACCTTACTTTGTGTGGTCTGAAATATCCATCAGCGCACATTTCACAGTTGATGCCCGCGGTGTCTTGGGTACAGTTTAAACACACGCCACCTCCACTAAACTGGCCGTGAATGTCCATGCTCCTTTTCTGGTCTGCAACGCTCTGGTCATAGTAACAATCCTCTGCTTTGTTGTGACAGTTGCACTCTAAGAAGGAATGGAGAAGAACTCAATTTTTATTTATAGCATAACACTTCCCATAACACTGACTTTTTCAAAGTGGGAAAATATAAAAGCAGCTTATCAGTTCATCTCCAAAGTGGAGATATTTTGTCTCATTAGAGTTTAATTCTTGTTTGTATTTTAGACAAAAGTCTGACGAGTCAAAGCCAGCACACAAGTCTAAATAAATTTAGGTTAGAGGATATGTCAGTCCAGTCGAACACCAACTGTCCGAAGAGTGACACAAAGACTTGTGTGAAGGCTTCAGCTGACTGGACTCCTACTACATGACGACTCGCCTAGCCAGGGAGTCGCGTTGGGTGGAATATCTAAAACCATCTCAGCGGTTATCACTAGAGGTAGGTCCCCTACCTTCAAACCATCCCGGGAAGACAGTTAACACTTGGTGGATTTTTCTTGGGTATTAGCAGAGATCCATAGGTAAAGCAACCTCAGACAAGACAACACTAAGCCTTTGTGGAGCTACCTGAACCTCTGTGCGTACTTACTCTCGCATTTGTTCCCAGCAGAAATGGTTCCTGGTCTCCACGGCTTCTGGTGGTAGCCCGGACAGCACTTGTTACAGCTCTCTCCACACGTGTTGTGCTCACACTGGCACTGTAGTTTCTACCATGAAAAAAATTTTGCTTTCGTGAAACACTTTTTAATGGATAATTTAATCAATGTTGCCAAATTCTGCCTAATATCAGACTTCCTGCAAAACACGTCAAGACCCACAGACACACCACAATGAGCATCAGAATTCTCAGCCATGCTATGTCGGCTCCTGGGGAATTGCCTCTCTAGGACAAGAGGGACAACCTCCTGTGTTGCCAGAGGGACTATTTCTTGTTCTGCCTCTTGAATTGTTCAAGTTTAATGCCAAAGGAAAAGGGTTTATTCAGGAAAGTTCCGTTACTAGAGACCCAGAGGGGTCTTTTGCACAGACAAGCAAGAAACTGATGGCAGATGATTTGTGTACACCGTGTGATAACATCTTTCAGCCTCCTCTTCCTCATTTTCCTCAGACAAAGTCTTTGTTTTCAAATTGCAAAGCTCGCTTTGTGACAATAAGTTGCTGAGATGAAAGAATACCTTCGTGATTTCATCCAGAGGGCAGCTTCGCGCATGGCCGTAACAAATGCACATGCCACCGACAGAGATGTCCTTTATGGAGTAGTAGTACTACAGAAAACAGAGTCAAAAAGGGATAATAAAAAACATTTGCATCTATTTACATCTTCCCCCTCACTCTGGAAAATAAAATACCAGCATTTGACTTAAAAAATAAAAGAAATGCTTGAAAATAAAAGCAGCTTTGAATTTTTGCCACCTGCAGAAACTTTCCATATAATTATTTTTATTTTTTCCCCATTCCCCCTCCAATGTTTTTCCCACTGGTACCAAACCAACTTTAAGTAAGTACACACAATTCCTCAGCTTCAGGAAAGATCACTAAATGTGACCTCAGCCAAAATGTACTTGCAAAAAAAAAAAACAACAAGTCCTTTTTTGCCCTATAAGAATGCATGAAGCATAACACTTTTTTTTTTTAATTCCAGGCCAGCTCTTTGCTGATAGTGTACTGTTCTACCCAAATTCTTAGCTTGAAAACTGAGGATGCAGCAGGCTACAACCCACGAATATTGCCAGGTGGGGAGCAAGAGCAACAGGCAGGAGGAAAGGATGTAATTTTCAGGGCAAGGAGGAGGCAGGAAACGACCATCTGGGTTCAGTTACAGCTGCAGTGTCACTGCACGGTTGGCCTGTTTGTACCCCGGGAAGTTTGTGCTGCAGGGGACTGAAAAAGAAAGGCTTTCTGAGGCTGCTTCTGAGGAAAGAGGTCAAGACTGAGACCTTACAACCCTACAGTCATCTGGTGCAGGAAGAGGAGGTGGCCCAGGGTGGGCAGACATGCTGACTCCTGGCCTGATGTTTCTTTGAAGGATCTTGGAGCTGGAGCAAACTAAACTCTTTGATTTCATGCTTAATTATTTACTTTTTTATGTTTGGTATTTTAGGTGGGTTTTTATTAACATTATGGGCTTGAGTTACAAAAAATATCCAGAGACTTGTCATGAACAGCAGGTCCTTCACTACAGAGGAGATCCTGCCTGAGACAAGGAGGAGAAGAGCAGAGCTGTATTTCTCATTGCTGCATCTCCTTTGTCTTGTCTTAAAACTCACAGCATATGGCTCACAGCAGCTACGCACAGCTTGAAGTTGCATGAGAGACCAGCACGAATCAAATGGTACAGCCAGGAATAAATAGAATACAGAAAAAAATGTGCTGTTGAACGCTTAGAGAAGTTCTACATCAGCCCTTTTATGAGACTCGATACAAGAAACTAAACACATCTGGTATCAACCACTGGATGAAGTCTTCAAAAACAATGGAAACACGACCCAGAAGGCTGGAAGTCATGAAGTGGTGTCAAGGAACAAGGGCTGCCTGGGTCAGAGAAGCCACCAAGTGGAAGAGTCCAGCTGCTGCACAAGGAGTTGCCTGTGGTTGTTCTTGAAGGTAAGAGTGACAAAGGAAGGGGAAGAGGAAATATGGAGTCAGCTTCAGTGCTTGGTGCCTCAGTTTCCCCAGTTTCAATATCAAACATGTAAAGATCAGTTCATACCATCAGAATTGAGTGTTTTACATTAATTCACAGGCTTCAAAACAATTGATTACCACAGCCTTAAAAAAAGGAAGAACACTCTTACCAGCCATCAAATTGACAAGGTTTTCAAACAACTATTGTTACGAACCAGAGCTCTGGGTCATGAAATCCGTGGTACACCAGAGAAGGTACCGCAGCTGCACCATGAGCAACTTCCAGTGACACCTGCACGGGCCAAACTGGTTTGTATTTTGATGCTAAAGCCTTATAAACACCGTTGCCAGCATAAATCATTTTCAGAAACAACACAAAAAACAAACAAGTAAAACAATAATCTCTGAAGAGCTTTTTATCGAAGTGTTTCAGGAAGCTTCCCACTGAACACCGGTTCTGACCACTCGGCTCACCCTTCTGGTAACAATGGGGTCCAGTTCTTTAGGATCGTGATGGCTGAGAGTCATGAGGTCAGCATTAAGGGTTCTAATACGCTGCAGGCGCAGGCGAATGTATCGTGCTGAGGTGAACTCCAAAAGCTTCTGGGAAGGGTCATCAGCACTAGGCCTGCCGTTGATCAGCGACGTGTGAATCTAGGGAGAGGGACCGGCTTAGTCAAACACCATCGTGATTCGTTTGCCACAGCAAACATCTTAGCATGAGAATTAAAACCACTGAACTCAAGTTCATTTTCCAACATCTCGGGCCGTAAGCACAGATTGTCCTTACGGATTCCTCCTCCGCTACTTGTAAAGATCTTTTTGCAAAACATAACATGGGGCACATTGTTCAGCCCTGTCCCAGGCTGCCCAGGGCAGTGGTGGAGTCCCCATCCCTCGAGGGGTTTCCCAGCCCTTGTGTCGAGGTGGTGCTGAGGGACAAGGGGCAGTGGGGACCTGGCAGTGCTGGGGGAATGGGGGGACTTGAGGATCTTAAAGGTCTCTTCCAACCTGGATGGTTCTGTGATCCTGTGTAGCACACAGCAATTTAATTCTGTCTTATTTCAAGTTTTTTTGTTACTGCACTCAGGGGAAAAAAAGCAACGTTCTGGGAAGCATAACCCAATTAATTCTGAGTACATCAAGAAAAATAGATGAGAAAAGAATGTCACCGAAGTGAACCTCTGGCATCCTTGGGTTTGGAGCTGTAGGGCCTGTCAGACAAATGGCACAAGAGACTCTGTCCATACAGAGCCAACCTCAGGGATTCCTGGTTAGTCGTGTGCAGGTACAGGTTACATTGTTCTGTCTGATCCGTGGGGCAAATGCTTCCATCACTGCAAACGTCTGATCAGAGCGAATGGCACTTGATGTTACTGAATTTCATTGGGTTTTTCTTGCTGAAACAGTTTTATGTGAAAGTTTGACCCACCTGAGCCGCATACACTGCACTCTCTTTTAACCAACAAATAGAAGCACACTGGTTTTTATTAAGCTCAGAGTTACCAGCGTTGTCCATAACGCTG
>NW_010427305.1:437-15140 GCF_000710305.1 Buceros rhinoceros silvestris | reverse complement strand
CTTCCCTACCAGCAGTCACAACTGCAGAGCCGCTGGGTTTAATGTGTCGTTTCATTGTGCGGCTGCCTCCATGTAATAAATTACACGAATACCATGAATAGAGTTTGTTAAAAGAAGGAACAATCAACAGCGAGGCTGCCCAGCTCCTAATTACGCCACATCCCTGAAACAATGCCAAGGCTTGTGCAGGAGATCCAGCTGAGCCCAGCACTTCATCGGTGTCTGCAGCTTTATCTCACACAACCAGGTGTCCCTAACACAGGGGTTTGCTTTATTAAACGAAAAAACTGGCAAAACACAGAGCCTCTGTTATAGTCTTTCAAGATAAAGCAACTAATAATTCACAGCTAATACCTGCCATCAAACTATGCAGAGAGAGAGAGCAAAGAGTTTACCAACAGGAATACGTAGAGCCAAAGTTTTGCTTTATCCCAGCATGTAGAATTTTGCTGTCCTGGTACAAGATGTAAAGATAGTATCATTAAAGAAGAGTAACAAGTCACCTGGTAGCGCTGAGGGCAGTGAACTCTACCTGTAACTCCAGGGTTTTCCAGTTGCTATCGGCCCATGTTCTTACAAACAAGTCCAAACCCAAACATACCTCCCCATGCTCCAGGGGAACGAGTCTGGAGTAGTAGGAGGTGCAGATCACTTCATCGTCTCTCTTGTACGTCGGTGGCCCGATTCTTGGCGTGATGTTATAACGAGTTAAGCACTCTGTGTCGCTAATTGCGTAGTACTGCCAGGGTCTGAACTCTCTGCCATCCACTGAGCGTTCCAAAATCCAGTTTCCAGGTCGTGGAGCATTGGCAGCTTTGATGATGACATATGCAACTTGAAAGACCTACCGAAAAAACGCAAGAAGGAAATTGAACACTTCGTTATGCTGCAGAAGAGCACTAGAAGTCAACTGGGTACTAAATTCACATTTTAAAAGCAGGATATGGTTTGCCCAGGGAGAGAGTAGAGTTTCGTACAATGACTCTGGATACAAGTTCCGCACAAACTTTTGACAAGAGACCAGTCAAATCTTTTCTTAATAAGCACCTTTTTTATCAAAACTCTGAACCTTACAACAAGACATCTGCTTATGTGACTGAAAAAGACTAAATGTATTCGGTGCATAATTCTGTGTTAATGCAATAGCTGGAGCCTGTACCCACACCGTACGTTCCAGATTATTGGGGTACAACATTCTCTCGATGGGAATCGTGCTATTGAGCTTCTCTGAACCACTGAGCACTTCAAAGAACTGGGTTGGGTTTGGTTGTTTTGGGTTTTTTTTTTTTTTCCCCCAAAGCCAGCTGCAGCCCAAACAACTCTTTGTTTCACATTGTAGCTGGGAGTTTAATCTTTCCCTGAACCACTGAGCCCGTCAAAGAACTGGGTTGGGGTTGGTTGTTTTGTTTTGTTTTTTTTTTTTTTCCCCCAAAGCCAGCTGCAGCCCAAACAACTCTTTGTTTCACATTGTAGCTGGGAGTTTAATCTTCTCGGTGAGAGCATTTCTGACAAGCTTTTTACACCGATATGAAAACTCTGTGCATTCCACTTTCATTCTGTGCTGAAGCTACTTAAGTAGAAGAATATTTTCAGACTCTGCTGAAAACATTGAGACAAATAAGATGAATGTGACAAACAGAAGCTCGATAACCTTATTTAAGAATAGATGCTCTTAAGATCACAGACTCCCAGACCGGTGGGGCTGGCAGGGGGCTCTGGAGATCACCCAGCCCAACCCCCTGCCAGAGCAGGGTCACCAGAGCAGGTGCCCAGGGTGGCGTCCAGGCGGGTTTGGGATCTCTCCAGAGCAGGAGACTCCACCACCTCTCTGGGCAGCCAGGGCCAGGGCTCTGCCGCCCTCTCAGGAGAGAAGTTTCTCCTCACGTTCAATAAACACCCAGATAAAACACTAACTGCATCGCACATGCAATTCAGGAAACTACTTTTGAAACACATTAACTGAAGAGAGCTTTGCTTGGGAGATCTCGCAGACATAAGAAATTGACACTTATCTTCAAATGACTTACTAGATTTAATACCTTAAAGTCAAACGATGAAGTGGAACTAAACAGAACAAGAAGCCAGCTCACTGCCTAGCTACAGCCTTAATCTTAGAAATGAAATTTCCCTGGGTCTATGAAGGCTAAATGAAAGCCAAGAATTATAATCCAGCAACCATGAAGGGAAGAGCCCCTTTTAAGTAAAACTTACATCACACCAACGAGCTTCTGTTGAAAAAAATGCTAAAATACGTGATTTTTTTAGGGCAAAGAACAGGATTTGAGCAGACAAGTCAAGCACCTGTGTTCCCTACATACAACCTGCATGTCAGTGGTAGTTGAGTTATACCTGTTTCACATTGTTATGCGCAAGCACAAGGTGGGGTAACATCATTTCTGTACCCCTATATCTGAAAACGCTTGCAACAACTTCTAGGGGTATTTTCTCTACCACAAAACTCCAGAAAACTATGAGAACTGGGCAAGTTCTACTGGCTGAGCTTAGGAACTGCCACGCACCTCCAACTTCCTTTGAACTCAATCATGTCTCTCAAATGCATAAAAGATGCAAGACTGGAAGCCCATTTTTTTTCCCCCCAATGCCCTGGTAGAGAATACTCCTCAAAAACTCACACATGTCTTATTTATTCCTTCTCTCTGCTTGCTGTCATCAACTAAACGACTCCCCTCCTTATTACACAGTCGGCTGAACAACAAATGATCTACTTTTGATTACATTGAGGTTTTGCAAGACCCATTATAGTCTGCAGCTGATGTAGCCAGTTTCAAAGCCAGTCCCAGCCGGTAACAATGAGCCATCCCGCACCACAAACTAACTGCAGCCACTGCTGCAGAAGGGAGCAACGGTCACAGGAGTGTACAAGTTGAATTTCTTTTAAATACCAAGTTTCTTGGTGAAGGGCAAAGCCTGCTAAAGATAAAAGCTGTCACTGCAACTCTGCACATATTCAATGCACAATTCAATAGTCTTTGAGCCAACATTCTTCCAGAAAAGGTACCCAGGAAGTACTTCATAGGTAAATTCACAAGATAATGAATACTGGCAACACCAGAAAAATTTGTCTCCGAAGTAATGTAGGTTAAATATAGAAACTAAAAGATCTTGATTAATGCTCCTGAAGTCACACGAGGACCTACTGGTAGGATTTATATTCTCCGGGATTATACTCCCAAGAAAGGAAATGAAGCTGGAGGAAGGGGTTAAGGTGCTCCCAGTGTTTGCAGATGACGATGCTTTAAGGCACATCAGCAGGAGGAAGTTCCACAGACCTCATATCCCCCAGCCTCTGCAACCCACAATGGTCTGAACCGGAACTCCACGTAACTCAGGCTGATTTCCAACAGCCTTAGAGCTCTGCTTCACAGTCTTCTACTTTTCTAAGTTCCTCAGGTTCGAACATCACCACAGGCAGTTTCTTACCACATTCCACATCCATCCAGTGGCCACCAACCACCCCGTGACACACTTGAGCTGTGTGGCAGGAGCTAATGATTTGTACACTTTAATCTGACTGTGCAGCTTTCCCAGAGCTCATTTCCTTAGCAAGCTCCAAGGGTAAAAAGGGCAAGCCAGAGCGAGTGAGCGATTCCCGAGCAGCTAGAGATTACAAGTGTCATTTTACAGGCACTTCAGTCCCACTGTAAAGACCAGCCAAGCAACCTGGACTGGAGAACCACTTCCTCACAGCAGCACCACCAACATAAGCCACTCCTGCTTGATTTCGCCTTTCCAACAGCCCTGATTCCCTGCATGCAGATCCAGCCACAGCGAGTGCATCGCTCGGGACACAGATTTAACTCCAAACCCTTCTCCCCATTCATCAGGACATTTTGCCTACTTTTTTTTTTGCTCCAGGCCACGCAGCAGCTGCCAGCCAAAGTCCCCACTGCTGAGGGCATGGCCAGTGCTCTACAACCCACGCAGATACACGCCCCAGCAAGCACAGTTTTCCTGGAATTCTTTTAGAAGAAAAATTCCCAGCTACCCTTTTCAATTTACATGAAGGGAGACAACAATAAGGGAAGAATATGCCTTTTTGTATCTGTAAGTATGTACAAGGGAAACCACAAAATCATTCCATGCTCAGTGCTGTCAAACCTGGTTACCAGAAAAGCCTCTTCTTCCCCTCAGATTTCATTTTATTGTCCAAAAAGTCTAAAATCAAGCTGTGCAAACTCTCCAAGAACAGATGACTCCATGAAGGGACCTTCTGAGAATCAGCCTATATCGTTCACAAAAACATCTTTAAGGGATGGAGACGCTTCAGGCTCTTGTTGGAGACTGCAAGTCCAAGCAACTGCTTGCTCTGAGGAGTCTGTGATGCAGTCTGTGTGCAGAATAAACTAAATCCAGTAAATTTGCTAGTCTCCTAAATTGTCTTTTTTTCAAGATTTTGATTACACAATTTTAGAAGAAAAGAAAAAATCTGATTCAAGAAGTGTCTTGTAGGCACATACAGATGAGCAGCTGGAATCTTGCATCATCAATCTAAAAAAGCCACAAGAGGCTTTTAAGGAAGCTTGTGACACCCAATAGATTAGCACTGGTCCGGTGAAGACAACAGAATAATATCTTCATACATCAGCAAAGGATCTGTAATAAAACTGAAGAGAATATTCTTCATTTAATGATGGGACAGAAATATTTCACAGCTGGCCCAAGGACGCTGCCGACATCTAACAGTCCGCATTTACTTTAATTCATTATAATTTCACAAAGTAGCTGTCCAGAGGAGTCAAACCCAGGAAAAGACGTTGGTTTTGTCTGGAACTGCCGCCACACATCTCGTTTCTGTAAAACTGGCAGCGTAGGAAGCACAAGGTCATCCATCAAATCTTGGGATCTCGTACATCAATACGACACCTCATTGCTAAACTGCTCGTTCCCCGGTTCTGGATCTCTGCCATACATTTAATGGAAAGGGGGAAGGAAAAAGAAAAGGAAAGACTATCCTACACTTGGGTCCTGGAAAGACTGCAAGACATGCCAGAATACACTGACACAGCTATGAGCCATGTGAGCTAAAAACTCGTGATGGAGCCGCTGGGTACCTTCACACAATGCTTGGCATTAGTTACAAACAGCGCAGACTGCAACGGAGAACGACCCAAACAGCCCTTTCGCTGCTGGGTTTATCGGCCAGCCTCCTCTGCTCAACCAGCTCCCAAACTGCTCTTCGCTCCAGCGGGTGTTTAAACTAAGCACAAGGTAGATATTAGCTGAAAGCGTTATCCTCTGCTCCCTCCAGCTCTGAGCCAAGAGGTGAAAGCAGCCAAGTGGAGGACACAGACCACAGCCAGAACTTCATCCGGGGTAAACTGGAGTGGGGCTAGTTTTCACCAGTAAGGAATCTCCCCCGTATTTGCCAGTCACGGCGTGTTCCAGCAACCAACTGCTGGATTCTATCTCTAATCTGTACACGGGTAACAATCCCAAGAAACAACCCACTCCTCTTACTGCGAGAACTGCTGGTAATTACTCAAAAAACCCCAAAATAATGAGCAGAGGGTCATTCTGCACATCACCAAAGGGTGTGAATATAGTCGTGTTCTGGCAAGGACATAGTTACTCTAATAGGCTGCTGGACAGATTCAATGCACATGAAGTACCAACGCTGAAGATATACTGCCCCACACACAAACTTTCAGGAACACTTTCACAGGTCTTAAGAGCATTTTAACTCATTCCCAAGCAAATTTATGAAGTAAAGAGTTACTAAAACCACTAAGGTCCTTCTGAGTTGTTTTTACTTGTGCTGACTCGCTTAAAATGAATGCACCAAAGGCAGCTCTAATAACTCACTGACTTCAGGCGCTCCCCGTTAGGCAGAGCCTTTCTCCCCGAGCCGTAATTTACATTCGGTTTGCATAGCCCCAGATGCCTTCTCTCTCTCCAGCTCTAAGGAAAACACAGAAGAAAGGCCCCTTGGGGGAAACTTTTCAAATCAAGTTAGTGAAACTGAGCATGGGTCAGGAGAGGAAGAATATTTATTTGGTGAAACATCAACAGCGCTAAGGCAGGAGAATAAAAGATTCAGAGAGCAGCTCAGCGGCTCTGTTTCCAAAGTGAAAGTGTTCTAGGAGGATAAAGGGCAAGGCATTCTCTCCTCCATTTTTCCTTCCTGTTTGTCCACTGACAAACCAAACACAAACTTTGAACAGATCCCCATCCAAACCTTCTGTCACTGACAAAAGACACCCTGTGATTATTTCCCCAGCAGTTCTGCTTTCTAATTAAAGAGCAAACATCGGCACTTGTTCAACCTTTGCTCCATTATAAAACATCAAAGTTAAACCTGCTGGTTTAATCTTTAAAATGACTCTCGAGCAGGCTCTAGAGATTTTGCAAAAGCTTATAACCCACCACACACCTCCCATGGGTATTTGAGTATCAAAGCTTCTTCTACACTGAGCATCCCCATACGAAGGGATTGTCGAGCTCGGATTTTCAAACAGCTTAGGCCAATGCAAAATGACAAGAAAGAGACAAGAAAGATTAATTTCTGAAGAAAATGTTTTTGTCTTTTCTTGGAGTAGGGCAAGAGAGTTCCGATTCTCCCACGTCCAACAGACAAATTAATCAATTAGCAAATGTTCTGTACAGTTTAGCAGCCTCCTGCCCAAGAGCAATGAATCCCTCCAAGCTTTACCATCAAGTGCCACCAGAACAGAGGAACCAGCCTCTGCCTCCCCAGGGTCAGAAATGACTGCGTTAGAGAGTCTCAACGCTCCCAACTGACAGCAAAAGTTCACAGAAGATACAGTACAGAACATTTCTTCCCCGTGCTCCTCCCAACAAGACGGTGGTTCAGATCAGTCAGGAGAGAAGCATGGTAAGTGGCAAACCAACGTTTCTTCCAGCAACACTAACTTTGCCCCATTTTATGGGTGTTTTGCCTTCTAGTCCTGAAGGCTATCCCTCGACCGAGGAAAGTCTGTTGCCAGGGTTTCGGAGATCCTGCAATTGAACTTTCTGCCATCTTACACTTCAATCTGACCATTAGCAGGTTTACATTTTTAATGCAAATATGCAAAAACACTGAGAAATTTCACCAGAAAAGTTGAAATTGAGATCTGCTGTGAGATAATTGACCCGAATACAACAACCCACCAGTCACTTCTCTCCTCCTCTGAAACTGCAGTTTCAATACAAGGCTTATACTCCACGCACAACAAACAGAGCTCACCCTCATGTTACTCACCTGCCTCAAATCCAGGGTGATGGTGACCCAGTGGTATTGCCTCCCATTCTGAATACTGGGGCTTTGCCACCAGTTGTTGGTACCATCGATCGCACTGGAAATTGGATGCTGTTCTGTTTTAAAGCAAAAAATTAAACATCTCTTGAAAAGGCACCTCACTGCATTTTCTGACCCAGCACAGAGCACAATTTCTTTGTTTTAAAGCAAAAAATTAAACATCTCTTGAAAAGGCACCTCACTGCATTTTCTGACACAGCACTGAGCACAATTTATTCCGATCGTGAAGTGAAAGCTGAAATCTGTCCCCAGCCAGGAAGGCTGTCAATGGACTCTGTGGTGCTTAACAGTGATTTAAGATGCTCCCACTTTGTCAGCCCTTTGCTCAAAAGTAGTTTCACTCTTTTAGTAGAGAAACTGAAAGCAAGAAGTATTTGACTCCAGAACACGCTGTATTCACGAGGAAGGGTCAAAAAGAATGACAAACCCATGAAGCCAATAAAAAACCTAGTTGAAACTTGCCTTTGGGATTGGCGCTGTGGTGGTCGCAGACACGACACTGGGCGTTGCGCAAGGGCTGTCCTGGGACGTGCTCCACCAGTTTGCAGAACATCTCCGGTCCCTTCTCCCCACAGGTGGCATTGGTGGAGATGTGAGCGTTGCTGGCCAGGTTCAAAATGGCAGGGAACAGGCCTTGAACGAACAAACTATTATCAGTCGCATCATAAGGCAAGAAAAATACAGACATGGGTATGACAGGTCTCTGGATGTACAGGGCTTCATGACAAGCTTTGAGCTTAGAACACAAAGAAAAGCAGGTCCTTGTGGCAGATAGAAGTGCCACCACCTTCCCTGGAGACTCCGTTCAATCCTTTGTGGGTTGACAAGATTTGGTTGTGAGAGGTACAGCTACCAAGCACCCCTTGAGTCCTCTCCAACGTGTCTGACAGGTGAAACTGTCCTCCTCACCTTTTACAGATGACACAGGGAGGAAGGGTGACTCTCCCCAGAGCAACAACCTTCCCAGCAGAGGCAGAGCCGATTAAATCCATTTCTCTGACAAACGCGCTTGTTCAAACAAGAGGATACACATGGGAGTTCCACTTTTCATGAGCTTCACTACAGCAGCAAATATGGTCAATAAGCACCATGAAGATGAGAATACTGATCATCACAGCGAGGATGACGAAACCTCTCCGAGGAAGGGCAATTTAAGACAGCTTCCCTCTGAATCCAGAGTCACGAATCGCTGTCTGGTATCCCCTGAAAGCTGAACACATTGGCTGAGGTTTTTTGGGTTGGGCTTTTTTTTTATGTTTTCTGTGGGTTTTGGGTTTGGTTTTTCCCCCAGAAGAAAAAACTGGTGAGAAATGAAGACAAAAAGGTTATCTAAAGTAAGCCAAGTACTGAGTCCAGAAGGTGACACAATATTATCTGGATTGTTCATCAGGGCCTAACACCCCCCGCCCCCACCCCCGACTTCAGTGAGCATCTCCAAGGCATTCAGCAAAGCAACAGCCTGGTTTTTTCATAAGTATTTTTTTTTGTGCTGAGTGTAAAGCAGCAATCTGCAAGTGAACAAAGCAGACATGACTTTAAAAACCATACAGAGCTGCAGTAACAATGAGGGGTTTATTGTGTCGCTTCTCAGAACACAGAAATACTCGAAGGGGTCGGAGCTCACTTGCAAGCTGGCATTTTTAAACATGTGGAGGCACTTGGTGGTTCACAACAAGCAGGCAACAGAATGTCCATTCCCTGAAAACATTCGTGACCCACCGTCACTGTGTCCTCTGCAAGAGTGGATGCACTTTGGGAAAATACAAGGGGCTAAGGACAAAATATAACAGAAAATCACAGAGACTGAGGAGGTGTGAAATACCTAAGAGTGTCGCACCGCAGCAGTCGAGGTCACGTTCCTCCCAGCATTCTCAGCCAGTTTTCAACAGCACAGATTTGGTTTAGTTGTTCTGTCTGTTCGAGTTTTGAATTAAATGAGTTTACTAAATAAAAGCCTTGGAACGACCGGGCTTGGGTTCAGATTCCTGGCCTGCTCAGCAGATTAACCCTCATCACCTTCCACCAGCGAACGACCTCGGCTCAACCTTCTCTCTACACCATCAGAAGGTGCCTGTCCTGTAACCACAACAAAAACCCAGGCTGATTTCCTGAAAATAAATGGGCTGAAATCACTAACTTCTAACTGCAGGAACCAAGGCACCAATTCCCCGTTCTTAGAATCAACAAGAAATACAGGTTGTAACACTCCAACTGTTTTATAATCCGTTTGGTGGAGACGTTGCCTAAAAACAAGCATTAGCTGCAGCACCCACCCCAGTGAAAGCTTCGCTACAACTCACAAACAGCAAGTCAGAAGCTGTATTGAAAGCTGATCTTTAAGTTCACAGGAGCTAACGAGGTGTATGGTTTTATCAGCAGAACCTCTGCAAACTTTAATCTGCCACATTTAGGTGAAGCTTCTTCAGATAAAAACAAAGCCTTGCTACCATGACAGACCACTAGCTTCTAAAACCTATTGTGTTTCTCTATTTCTTCTCCTACTGACTAATGAGTCAGACATACTAGCTGGGGAAGATTTAATTATCTAATCTAATTAGTTTACAATGTAAGAACACACTAAACTTGTCTGTTCTCTAGAGATTCCAATGAGGGACATTCCTCAACGTCCCTGACAAGCCTACTCGGGTGCTCTGTCACTTCAAAAGTTACACAGGTTGAGTCCTCCCTGCTGCACTCATGACCTTGATTACAGCTTTTGATGACCTGAAGGGCTGCTATCTCTGTTCCAGACTAAACACCCCAGTCCATTTTCTAAACCTCTTATCCTTCAGATTCTTGGCAGTTTGCGTCTCTCCATCAGCTTGGCTCCTCAGCCTCAGCAGCTCCAACTGGAGGAGACTAATGTCTTAAATTCCTGATGGTTTTAACACACCCAAGAATAAGTTTTGCTTTCTTCAAGGCACTCAGTTCAGTTTGCATTGCACACAAAGGTAGATAAAAGCCCCTTTTCTGTTCTGCTGCAGCCTGGTCCATCACCAACGAGAAGTGAACTCCACATCAGGTCCTGGGATGAGCTTGGGTTATCTCGAAAAGAGGCTACTGGGAGGCCATGTGCCGAACGTCCATTAACACTGGCTTACAGAACAACCTGCTGATTGTTTCGCAGCTCTGATCCTGTCAAGCTTTTGCAAATCACGCTTAAACCAATCCAACTGGAGCACCAGAGGAAAGAGCAACAACAAAAAGCAATCCAATACAGTGGTTAACATGATCAAAACCATTCTGCCTGAACCCTGCAAGCTCTCCGCTTGCTCACTGAGGAACGGCAGCTCTACTGTTCTCCCCCCACATGGTTTGGGAGGGGTAAAGAGTGAGAGTCTGGCATAACTTCTCTAATCTGCCCTAAAACTCTCAAGCACCAGCTTACAGCCAGGATGTGGCAGAGAATTTGAACAAAGCAAAATGTTGTTTCCAAAACAATAAGAGAAGGGTGGAAAACCTGAATGCTAATAAAATTCCAAATTTCCAAGGGTAAGAAGCAACACAGTAAATATAAAAGAAAATGGAAAAGAGGGGTAAAGGAAGAGGGAGTAAAGTATTACAGCCCAATCCATCCTAACTGCAGGATGCTGTGTTTCCCAATATGCGGTATTGGATGGATAGAGTTAAAATTAGGGAATTAAACTCACCAAAAAGTCTATAACAAAGTAAACCCAGACTTCCACATTAAACATTCATGGAAAGGAAGGCCAAGCAACACCAATACATCTGCACAGGAACCTGAAGCTTTTCACCTGTAGTTACACAATAACTAACAGCATCTTACAGAGGATTGAGCTTTTTAACCCCTTGGATAGGTTAGTATTCAGTCTAAACTAGTATCTAACACTAAACCAATATCCTTTAGAGTCTGAAGGCAAGTCCAAACAAGTGCCCTACTGCAAACTTTACAACGGACTCTTCCAGTCCCTCTCTCGCTCTGAGCCTGCAAGCAGATGTAGGTCATACAGCCATCGTGTTACAAGACATGCTTCAGTTGGACACAGAATAGGATGCAATGACACAGCCCACACGAACATGCTTAAAGCTGAAGCAGTTTGAGTGGATTTTTTCAGTCAAATCCAGAGATTCCTACAACTGAGATACCTTGTTACCCAAAGGAACCCACCTCACCCGCAACAGCCTGCAGCTGAATGTCTTGAGAGAAGAGAAATCACTGGTAAATGCGATAGGTTTAGGAGGAAAAGGACAACACCTGGAGGTGTTGGTTAATAGCAGCTGAAGAGGAGCCAACAGCATCCTGGCGTGTACCAGCACTGGTGTGGCCAGCAGGAACAGGGCAGGGATCGTCCGCCTGTACTGGGGGCACTGGGGAGGCTGCACCTTGAATTCTGGGTTCGGTTTTGGTCCCTCACTCCCAGAAGGATGTTGAGGGGCTGGAGCATGTCCAGAGAAGGGCAGCGGAGCTGGAGCAGGGTCTGGAGCACAAGTGCCCTGAGGAGCAGCTGAGGGACCTGGTGGGGTTGAGCCTGGAGAAAAGGAGGCTCCAGGGAGACCTTCTGGCTCTGACAACTCCCTGACAGGAGGGTGGAGCGAGGGAGGGGGTGTAAGTCTCTTCTCCCCAGAAACAAGCAACAGGATGAGAGGAACCAGCCTCAAGTTGCACCAGGGGAGGTTGAGGTTGTCCCTGAGGAACAATTTCTTCCCTGTTGGGGTTGTGCAGGCGTGTCCCAGGCTGCCCAGGGCAGTGGTGGAGTCCCCATCCCTGGAGGGGTTTCCCAGCCCTTGTGTCGAGGTGGTGCTGAGGGACAGGGGTCAGTGGGGACCTGGCAGTGCTGGGGGAACGGGGGGACTCGATGAGCTTAAAGGTCTCTTTCAACCCAAACAATTCCACGGCTCTGCACAGCTCACATCACAGCACTGAATGTGGTGGTTTCCAGTGTTAGGGGTTGGACCTTCACAAATTTCAGGGTTCTGAGGCAAACAAATTTAAGTTCAAGTTCTTGGGGATAAAAAAACAGAACAAAGTCTTAATACAGCAACTTCTAATACGTTCCATACTGGCAGTAACTTGCTGCTCTCTTCCAATCAGAACCGACTAAGGGGTGGGAGGCAGAACAGAAGAAAACCAGCTTTCATGCTGCTTTTCAGCACCAGGCAGCACAACCCAATGTAAAAGGTGGATAATTCACAAGTCTCTCTGTATGTGGTGTCTTTTCAAAGGGTAATCAGTATTTCTTCCCCCAAGTCCTCTCTTGCAAGTAGGGGCTTTTTCTTCACATGCCGTTGGCCTGTTCAAGGATCTGCCTAGAAATTGTCACAGCATTTACACCAAAGCAAGAGAGCCAGCAGTTGACAGCTGGGCAGGCTGCCAAGGGACAACAAAGCTGCCAGACCATGAAATTAGTTCATTCTTGTTCACCCAAAGCTTTTTCCACATGTTGAGGACTCCACCTCGTTGTGTTTGTTGGTTTGGGGGTTGTTCTTTTTTTTTTTAGCATTACATGAGGGTTGGTTCTTTCTCCCTGAAGTCACCTTCCTCTAGAGAACAATTTTCACGCAAACCTGAAGTAAAGACAAGCCACAGCTATTAAATACTTCAGCATCTTGTCAGGTTTGCTTCTAGGCAGCCTGAGACACAGCATTGGTGTGACAGCAGTACTACCAGTGCGATTGGCTTGTCAAAGACAGGGGACCTCGGCCATTTGTCACTTAGGATGTGTCCCAATACCAACCAGACTGAATGTTTTTGTTCTTAGTGATGTCTGATCTAAGTCTCCTTGCCCCTCCACACACATTTTTCTACGACTACCTCAACTGACAACATCTCATGCTGCACTTTCCCCATCACCAGTCTTCAACCTGCAGCAACACTCCTCCTTGTCAAGGACAATCCTGTCTGGGTTTAATCCTAGTTCAATTTACATGTGTAAATGCGCAGCTTTAGCCTTCATAGCGAATCATTCACCATCATAAATAGGAAATTATGACCCAGGTATCCATCAGCTCTCTCCTGATTCTAAATTCACATTTTTCACTTGCAAAGCCTAAGAGGCTTGAACTTCAGAAGAATTTTAAAGGTTTAGAGGTGCCAGCCTCATAACCAAACAAAAGGTTAATTCTTCTTTTCCCATGTCAACGTAAGGGACTCCGAGGCAGCTGCCATCTCCTTGTGACTGTACGAAGCCTTACACTAAGTAGCTGCCCTACAAAGGGACGCTGAAATGTATTTTGCACTTAGTTCATTTAAGCTTGTTATTCACCAGCCATATATGAAACAAAATTTATTTCACTTACCTAATTTAAAAAAAAAATTTCTTTGCAGCCACCTTAGATGAAGTTAAATTTCTATCTAAAATAAGTGGAATTTCTCCAGTGAACAAAAGCTATTTCAAGTCAGAGAGGTTTTGGCACTTTGCAGCTACCAGCTCCTGTTTTAAGTGGGGTTTTTTTTCAGACACAGAAGGAAAATGTTTTCATTGCAGCAGGCATGAAGCCGTTATCAGGGCACTGTGTCACTGCCAGACCTTCCCGGGGAGGAGGGAGCACACTTCCTCCAGCTTGAACAGAGCTGGAAGGGTTTGCAACCTTCTGAGGACACAAAAATATCGATCACTCCCTGATCTCTACTGACGAGATTTTGTAATCTCTCATTTAAATCATCATTATTTATTGGGAAATAATCTCCGTGCTGGTCTCCAGGCCCCCAGGTCGACCAATGAACAGGGCACATACTGCAACTAATTTACAAATATTAATAGCAACTCACTTGTTGCATATTTTTGGTGTTTCAAACCCTCTCCGCATTCAAACCGTTCAAATACTCGTTTTATTATTTTACAGCAAGTGCCTTCATGAAAATCAAAGGCTTTGTGTCACACGGGATAAATTCCTGGAGAAGTGTCATTTTAAGGACACAGAAATAAAGAGGCGGGGGGAAGCAACCCACATTGCAATCATTTTTAGAAGCTCTCTTCTGTACTGCCTCAATGCTCAGTAACTCCGCCGGCCACATAGAATTTTAATCAAGTGTCCTGAAAGAATTTTGCCGTTGGCCTGAAAACAAGAACGATGCATTTCAGCCCAAAGGGCAATATAACAAAATGCTAACAGGCTGAAGACCATGACTGAGAGTTCCAGTAACACTAAATTCAGCAACGCTGCAGCGACACCAAAAACTGCAAAGCGTGTTTTGGATCCTACCCTTAAACCCCCCGAAGGTTTTTGCTGACGGCCGGGGGAAATGCAGCGGTCATGCAGGAGGAGCTGCCAGGCAGACGGTGTTCCTCCCATTGTCCTGAAGAACAGAGAAGGTGAAGAGAGTTGCTGAAGGTTCAGCGGTTTGTCATCAGCGGTTTATCATCCGTCTCTATGTGTATACAGAAGGGGTTTTCTTCTTTGGGACAAACATCCTGACCTCTTTCCTACCCCTGCCCCACTGAGAAGACTCTTCTTACCCTCTT
>NW_010427305.1:0-304 GCF_000710305.1 Buceros rhinoceros silvestris | reverse complement strand
TTTCCCTATCACTACAGCAGAATTTTCAGCCTATCAGAGAGATCCAAAGGTGGGATTGTCCATTACCATTACGAGCTGTGGCATCACAACAACAGTAGATCCTTACACCAAGAACCCAGAGTGAAACATTTCTGAGCACCATGACATATCACTGGAACCAAGCATGAGGGTGGGAACCTCCAACCCATGTCAAGACGCACAGCGAATACAGCTGCCCACCAGCAGCTACCTGCTGCTTCATGGCTGCCTTCAGATCACAGAATCATTTGGTTGGGTTGAAAGAGACCTTTAAGCTCCTCGAGTC
>NW_010427304.1:42330-52593 GCF_000710305.1 Buceros rhinoceros silvestris | reverse complement strand
AGCCCACTTCTCCAGCTTGTCCAGGTCCCTCGGCACAGCATCAAATATCAAAAACTAATTTCTATCTTTTAATCCTCTCATTGTAACCTTTCAAAGCAAATGTTTGTTGAAATCTTCACAATTTCAAGGATATTAAAGAATTACTTTGATCAAAATTACAGTTCCTGGCAGAGGATTTTTTCAACTATTTTGAGCAGTTCGATATGGTATTTTGACTAAATATTCTTTCTTCACATTTGGAAGGAGAACAAACTCCCAGAATCACTCTGTCTGCCTCCTTGGTTGCTTTGGGTAAGTTTAGGTTTACAGTTGGATATTTACATTCCTCAGTTCACATACATAGCTACATCCATGCCAACCATTCTTCACTCTAGATGCATGAAAGAGGAAATAGCCAACTGATCCCAGAATCACCTTGTAATAGTACTTATTTATGAATAATAATACATGTTACTAGCATATGCATTAGCAGCATATGCTATTCTATTTATTAATGTTATTTATAATATCAATATTTACAATATTTATTAATCTACAATTTCAATTTCTTAATTTTGGAAGGTTAGGGGTGAAGGGGAACACAATTCTTTATCCCATTGTCATAGTGAATAATCCATGTTTTAGTGTGGTTTGTCATTCATTAATACTTTACATGTAGAGTAAACTAGTCCACATTATTCTCTTTTCTTTCTATATGTCCATTCATCTGTACCAACAGATACCAATATTAATAGAATTCAGTAAATAGATACATAGATAGATACATGGATAGATACGATGAATAAAACTCAATTTTTTACTATTTCAGTGGCTCACAGTACATAAATTCTGCTGTAGCTGTTACAGAATTACTCTCATCAGCAAAACATTGAGCAATGGTCTCTGGAGAGCTGGTAGGCTATAGCTCCCACTTTGCATTGCTCTGAGGTGTTCCTAGTAAGAAAAGATACTTATACACGAAATAATTTCTTAATTAGAGTTTCTCTGTAGAAAATCTCACTGGTGCCACAGACAACTCTTGGATAAGATCACGATGTGATTCATTTATTTGGTGCTAAAGGTATTAAAAACCTTTGCCACTTGTAATTCCTTTCTTTCTGCCATCTCAACGTTTTCTTATTTCTGGTATGGAAATCTACTAATCAAAATGTTTTTTGCAACTTTTTGCATGTGTCTTGCTATAATATTGTGTTTCATTCACTTTGCAACTCAGTTGAATCTGGTTTACGTGCTATTTTTTTTTCATGACTTTTTTGGTGAAAGGATCAATTCTAAACATTTATGACACATGAAGTCACTGCAGAAACTCAGCCTCCCATTTTCTCAAATGCATTAGAAAAATATTTATTTTGTGTAATTTAATCTACTTCCTGGAAACAACCAAGCAATGTCATGTAGTGGAGTACTGTGGCAGAATGCTGCAGAATGTATAACGGACAGCAATCTTGTTTAGCAGAGAAACGGATTCCTGGACCTAACAGATCTTTTCCATCTCTAACCTCTATGAATCTACGTTACTCAAACACACTGCATTCATGCCTTTTCAGCGTGGTATTAATTGCTCTTTTGTGCTATCTCTGTGTTTGCATATATGTGAATATGTGTGCTGTTTTGTATAAAAATAAAGCATCCTTTGTTTCAATGGTTTTACTCCAAACTATATGTTTAACATTATTATATTCTGTTCTCCCATAAATTATTGTGTTCAGTATTCCACATCATAATCATATCAATACTTCAGTTGTAGACATTTAATTCTCTTTTACCTTAACCCTGAATCATACTTGCTTATGTGTGTTATACATGTGTGCCTGTGAGAAAAGATAAAATAAAAAAAGCCTCAAAAAATAGTAATTGCTGTGTTTTGAAATATTACAGCAGCCTTGAAAAAGGTAATGAATCATCCAGTGGTGATCTTAGCATATAAAGGCAAATGTTAAATATCCCCGTCATTAAAATTGACATGGTGGTAAATGAAAGAATTTCTGGTTTATTTATTTATTTATATTTGGCTACATGGTTAATGGAACGTCTGCTTAAAAACAAAGAACCTTTCACTGGTGCTTATTTTTTTTTCCTCGTTTAACTTACATACTATCAACAAGAATCAGCTTTCTCTTTGCAAAATACCTAGTTGCTTATCACCCAGATGACATGCAACACAGAACTCTGCTATAGTGGCATGTCTGTGGCATGCAGAAACCCATGAAATATCAAAATAGAACTACAACAACATTAATGTCAGTGAGGAGAGGGGAAGCAGGACCTGACACTTTGATTAAGAGATCACCTGACAGAGCTCCTTCCTGTATGCAAAGAACAAATATATAACTCTGGCAATCAGGCAAAGTCGATGTTTTCTCAAGTCATAATTATTAATTGCTTTGTAATCTTTGTTGTACCTCACTCTAGGTTCCGTATAAGACTGAAAGCCAGACTATTTTGTTTAGATTTACTCCCTATCAAGTACATTAAACCTGTTTCCTCTTAGATGGGAGATTAGCTTTCTACAACGGTTTATGCCTGTCCTGTAATAGTCTTTTCATTAGTATATTATATGAGAGGTTTTTGGTAATGGACTTTCCAGAACTTGCAAGTTCATTTTTTCTGCCTGTCTTCTTGTTTTGTGAAATAACCTGATGTATGTAAATGACAGATTTCTCCTGTCAGAGCAACTGCTAGTCAGGAACTGTACTGTACTTAAAAACTATGTGATAACACTATATTTAAGCAGTTATTCTAGTATCGCATATTTAAGACACTTTCCTAGCCGCTCCGTTCTGAATATTCATCAATAACATCACAAATGGGTAAGTGCCATTGAAACAGCACCATCAGAAACTCATAGCCTAGTCTAGCACCAGAAGGACTTAGATGAAACACAGTCCTAGTGTCTTTGTATCTAGCTGTTGCACATCGCTGTTCTATCCATCCTGCCATTTAGTTTAGTTCAAGACAGTTCTTGTTTTCAGTAAAAGAGTCTTCTGAAAATCTAACAAACTATTTTGTTCTCATTGCAATTTTTCAATCTTATTTCTCACTCCACTGTCCAAAATCATGTCAGGAAAGAATGGAGAGGATCAAAAATTGCTAGCAGATGAAGCATTCAAATGTGGGAGTAGCACCAGTTACTAACTGTCCATGCTATCAGGAGCTTGGCTTATTTATGTTCAGTTTCTGGTAAGGAGAAGAACACACCGTACATGATTTAGCTGTCCCCCTCAGAAGTCATCAAGTCTAATCCTTTTATAATGTGTAGCTTTTAGAAAGCGTACTTTCCCTGTGCAAAATATAACCAAATTGAAGTCAGACCCAATAACACTTGGGTACCCCATACTGAGTACTCTAGCAGTGTTTTTGCTGCTCTATGCTTAATAAAGCTCTGCAGTAAACCTGTAAAGAAATGACCTTAAGAACATGTAGACAATTATCATAAGTATAACCAAAAGTATTACATGCTATTCTTAAAAGGTTTTGGGTAATCTAGTGTTGAAATTGTACTGCACAGAATATATTTTTCAATATATAATTTCATGGAATGATATGTTTCTCTCCTTTGACTTTCATTGCCCCATCAGATTACTTCCTCACCCGCAATTTCTGAAATCTGTTCGGCAGCATATAATGGCTTGGGGAAAATGTATATTGCTTTTTGTGTCCTTTCAGGCTATTAATCATCAGTAACCTTGTATTCAGAGTTAGTTCATTAAATATGTATGCCTTTTGGTAATCTGATGCCTAATATATATTACCAACAATGTGCACTAACAGCAATTATATTCTCTCTAATGGGTTTTGTAATTGTAATACCACGTTGGAAAAGCCTGTGAAGCCTGAAATTCTAAAAATACCAGTAAAACAGATTCTGATAAATAATAGCTCAGTAATAAACACATGGAGGAAGGTATTAGTTTGGAACATGATAGAATAAGCTATGTAGGGAACTGAATTATTAGGATTAATCTTTATTTCAATCTGACGAAGAACAGAGATGAGGGGGGAAAGCATATCACAAACACTGCAAAATATCAAGGCCCTATAAAGTCATTGTTTAGTCCACATGTCCTCGCTGCTCTAAAACTAGCCTACTTCAAACTTGCTAAAGCGCTTGTTTTCCCCCCCGCTCCCCTATCCAAATGATGCTTTTGATAGGTAGATAATCAAGGACTAGCAGAGTATTCTTGATGGATATCTCAGCAGATTTTCTGCTTTCTGCAAGTAAACCATACCATGAATATTTACCAAAAACGTTTGAATAACAGGAAAGTTAATATCTCAAGTGCCCTTAATCTATTTGTCTTCTGCTGGTAAGCCTGCAATAATGAGGACAATACTATGGTACTCACAAAAAAAATATAAACTCAAAACTAACCATAGAGCTTTATTTATGGGACTGTTTTCCTCTGTACTTGAATGGACTTTCATAAAATATGAGGAACTGTCAGCAAATATTTGACATGCTTTAGAACTGATTTAGAAAACTTCTCTGGATTATAGCTGGCAGTAGCAAGTTGTGGGTTTTCGGCGCATAATGAAGCTTTGTTTTGATTGTAATCTAATTGAAGAATATTTATTAAAAATAAAAGGGTTGATGAGAGTATTCTTTTTTCAGTTACAAAGGTTTTAAATATAGTTACTTATGACATTCAGAAATATCACTGGCATAGAGCAAGGTCCATGAAATTTGAGGAATGCTGACTCTGGAATTTCTGACTCATTACGGGTGGTGAGGGATAACTCCAACCGAGATTCCAAAAGATAATCTGGCATCTAACATCTTACATTTCTATGATGCAAGAAAAATTTTAAGGTTCTTGCTAGACTGTGTTAATAAAAAACTGCCTCCACACACACAAAGGAGCGCAGAGGAACAAGGGCTTTTGGGAAGCAAAAATAGTACACTGTCCTGGCTAATCCCACACGCAGCGCAGGGAAGCCATCAGCCCATTGCACACAGGAGAGCCTTTGATGCACACCCAGCTATCAAAGGCTCCTTCACATACACAAAGGAGTACAGAGGCATGAAACAGATGAGGGAATACAATAATCTATCCAGAAACACAAGCCACCAACCTGTTCACTCATGAGGCTGCCTCAGAGGACTCTCCATCCCCGTGGGCTGGAGCACCAGGCATCATCTGCAGCAGCTATCTGGAGCGCCTTTTGGTTGGAGGCATCCAAATAAGCATTGCACAATCCCAAAATATTTTTCCCATGTATCCCATAATGTGTCTTATACTGCCATGTGTGTTACTACCTACATAGGCATGAACAAGCTCTTCCTATATATTACATATTCTTCTAGGAAAACTAAACTCAAATGTGGATGTTTTTAAGGGCTCAGATCTATCAGGGAATTACTGAATCCAACAACCTGCAAGGCAAGGCTGCAGCAGCTCCATGATCCAGGGTCCAGTCAAAGACTGAGAAGTTACTTCTGACAGGCACACCATAAACACACGTGTACGGTGCACATATACTATATGTGAAGCCAGCCATTCAGACCAACACAAGCAGGAACACAGAGCACGTGGCCTCATTCTGTTACTCTCATGGCTGATCAGTGTGAAGGTCTGTTAACAGAAAACTAAATCTATAGACAATGTGGATCCCTCCAGTAGCTGGCCTTAGACACCCTGTCTCACTCCAGTTGCTGTCATCTAGACATATGAGCTGCCAACTTCTCTAGTTGCTGGTACAGACCACCACACATACATATATACAGAATAAAGTCCTCTCACCTAGGAAAATAGCCAAGAGTGGTCTTTAATAAGAAAGCAGGACAAATTGTGCTGATCAGGCACAGGACATGGCCAGGCAAAGGTAACTACTAGCCACCTATCTTCATGCACTCTGTCCCTTTCATCATCTTCTCTCTCTATTTTACAACACCTGTTCCTCCTAAACCACCTTGATCCTTCTTTTACCCCATGTTCAGTTCATCTGCTAAACATCCTCAAAAACATTGCACAATCCCAAAATATTTTTCCCATGTGTCCTATAATGTGCCCTATTTCCCTATAGCATACAAAGGGTGTTTGGTTCATCATCCCAACAGAAAAAATATTTGATTGAACAAACTATGAATCCTGATGAATGTATTTTATATTATTTGTCTGCCAAGAAAAATACAGGGAAGTTAGAAAAGGTACAGAGAAGGACAACTTAAACAAATAAGGGAGCAGAACAGTGACTTTTAAATGAGAATTTGAAAAGGCTAGGACTCTAATTTGCGAAGGAGAAGGCTAAGAAGGTATATTAGTAAGATTTAGAAATACTGGATGGTAGTGGATAGATGAATATGGAACTGTTGTTTGTTAAATTCTGCAGTACTGGACACAGGGAGCTCTCACTGAGGCTGATACAAGATATACAGATTTTAGAAGTGCTTAAAACATTAGGCAATATAACTCTGGAATTTATTGCTATAGTAATTTGTGCACGAAGACTGTATCAGCAAGTTCTAAAGTGGATTAGAAGAATTCATAGATAGCAGGACCATAGACGGATGTTAAAGTGAATGCATGGGAATCTACCCTATAACATCCCTGATCTAATGACTGTGGATAATAAGAGTTTACAAGGGAAGTGGAACACGGTAGTCAGGCTTGTATGCCATTTTCTGATGGCATATCCCACTGACATTACCAGAAGCAGGACTAAGCACGTGGTTGCTCTGACTCCAAGAACATTTCTTACGTTCTTGTTTTTATGTACGTTCTTGTTTTTAAGTCCATTTTCTTAAGTGTTACACAGATGTATTCCACAAATTTATGATTGAAAGTCCTTATTGTACAGTTTTCAGAATGAAGATGTACTTTTGCACGCAGAGTGCATCTAATCACCACTGTCACACCAGTGTAGTAAAAACAATAACAGGTTTATGGCTTGAGAGTGTTAAAAGTTGCAGAAAAATAAAATTGTAATTAAAGAAATAAGTTCCAAAAGGAATTATAGTGGCAGCTAATCAACTTAACATTAGCAGCATGAATAAAATATCAGAACAGGAAATATTGCTTAGAACCACAATCTTAAAATATAACATTAAAAGCATCTTAGGCATTTTCTAGGAAGTAGCCAGGTCAATAGACATTGTATTTTTGGAAGACTCTTTAAAGCCAGTCAGTAGAATTTTCTGTTTTGGTCTCACTAAAGAGAGTTCTGCTGTTAGGTCAAATGGTTTGAGAGAACACTGTTTCCTTGAAGTATCCAATAAAACACTTTATAGTTCACCATTTCTATTGCAGAGCATATCTCCTTCAGAAAAGCCAGAATTTATAGAAAACATAGTATTGTTAATGGATAAATTAGAAAGATTGCTCTTCCCTGACACTGGACAAAATCATGGACTTTGTTTAGTGAGAAAGACTTCCACCAATTTATAAAATTTATTGTCAAAGATGTTATTAAGAACTTATGGTGAAAAAAACATTTTTTCCTTCATATTTTGGCTTTGCTTATCCCAGAATTTATTTCCTTTTTAGTTGAAAAAAGGATTAAGTAAAATGTTCAGCTAGCTAGTAACAGGTAAGCTGTTTTCAGTCTGGGTATAAAGAAAGTTATTAAATGTATCTGCTATCCACCCATAGCAATAACACTAGAAAGACAAGTTGTGATATCACATATCTGATGATTCAGTGCCTATGACTCCTCTTTTGTTTAAAGACACACTCATATTGCCCATTTCTCTACAGAGCTCACATTTAAAGCAAATGACAACCAGTGAGGTAATTTTAAAATAAATGCATCATTCATTTCTCTAAACATTTATAATTTAGAAAAGAGTTGTATGCTGTGAGGCATTGGCATGCAAGGCACACTTTTCTTAGCTTTCAGCATGGACAACCCTTTCAATAGCTGCAGTATCGTGTTTCTGCTACTGCCACTGGAATATTTAAAACAAAATATTCGGAAATGTCTCCTGATATAGAGTGCTTCTTCTTGGGTGTTAAGCAAGTTTTAAAACTGTAAGGAATACTTTTAATCAGTGCTGATTGCCAATTGTTTGAAATATTGAGAGGCTCTAAAATTAAGTACATAGATCGTTTAAGTTGAATACTATAGAATTTCACTCCTAACCTTAGAGGAGTCCAGAAAACTTGGGCATTAACTGCTTGCTGTATGTGCAGAATCTAAATTAAATACTTAAATCTATTGTCTGTGTCTGCAGGTGCAAAAATGGTGTCTAAAAACAGTAACTGTCCCAAAAAATCACTCTCAGAAAAACAGATGCCCAGTTTAAATAATCAGAACTAATAACTCTGTTACATCTGTAATTTCTGTGATTCCATGATTGCTGCAAAGATGTTTTGAATGCATCTATTTCTATGCAAATTCATTGTGACTATGTCTGTTTATATGCAAATAAAACACAATATAAAAATGGATTTTTTAAAGTGAGTATTCACTTTTTAAATGTAACTACTAAAATGCACTGTGATATCTTTGTTCTTTTGATGTAATTGCTATAATTTCTTTGAAAATTTCCATCCATCTTCTTTTGGGAGCTGGGTATTTTAGATAATAAAATCTGTTAATATAAAATAAAGGATAGCATCAGGATCTTGCAAGCAGAATTCTTTGCAAAAGCATCAGAAATTGTGAAAAATATAGGTATAGGAACTTCAGGGTTAAAGGCAAAACTAGCATTTCAAAGCAAGAAAATGTTAAGATTCCCGTATTACTGTAACCTTCTCTCTTTAGACATCCCACTCATATTTCTCTTTCTTTCTGTCTTTAAGACATCTTATTCTTGAGTCTAGTTTTCCTGAAAAAACCTTAAGAAGTCTAAAACTCATAGTTGGACTGGAGGGCACTTCCTATGTAGAGGAAATTTTTATCCTTCAAAACAAACCCTGTCAGAACAGGATAACTCAGAAAAACAGAATCAAATTAGAAGGATGGGATTCTTTTCAATTCAGTCATCTAAAAGAATATCCTCTAAGCCTCGACACCTTCTATACCCGGTGAACCACCTCCAGAGATTAAATTATCCTTTTAATGCCCCACTCTGCTACGGATGAGCAAACTCAATGTCCTCATTTTCTGCTCATACATCACACACTCCAGACTCTACTAGTTGCTTTGGTGGCCCTCTGCTAGACTCCGGTATGCCTATGTTTTTGTTGTACTGTAGAGACGAAACCAGGCACAGCACTCCAGATGTGGTCTCACAAGTGCTGATCAGAGCAAATAAAAGTTGCTCCCTCAACCTGTGGGCAACACATGCTGAAACAGCCATGTGCCTCATCCTTGCTGCAAGTGCACTTTATTGTCTCATTTCAATTTGTCCATCAGGACCACAAGGTCCTTTCTACAGTACTTTCTAGTCAGTCAGCTTGGAGTTTTGCATCCCACATGCAGAACTTTGCACTTTCCTTGGCTTCCCATCAGCCCACTTTTCCAGCCCACTGTCCTCAAAATAGTTGTTCTACTCCTTCCCAGCCCATCATCTATGTCCTTAATTAGGAACTTAAATATAACTGGCCTTGGTATGAAGCTTTGAAGGGTACTTCTCATATACACTGGACAATTGGACCTTTTACTGATGACTGCAACACTGAGTCTGTCACTCCAGATAGTCCATTTCTGCAGTTCACTTCTCACTGCTGAAGTCAGCTTTGTACCTAGGTCTCTCACTTCGAAAAATTTCTTTATGGACTTGTATATTGCTGATACACAACAGAATCTTAGATTAAACAAATCTTTGAATAGATTTAATAATCTATATATATATTTAAAACAATTATCACAACCTTCTCCTAGAGATCTGACCGAGCTCTGAAGCACACTTATGGCCTCTTTTGATGTCCAACCCAGTATCTTTGTGAACCAGTACCTTTCTTTTTGAGATAAGATCTCTTGTAAAATGTATTTATAGGCTTTAGCCTAATGGTGTATTGATTCTCTCTCATATTTTCAGGCAAAAAAACCCATGCCTGCATGAAGATTTTGGATTGTATTGACTTCACATTGCGAACAAAAGTACCAGTTTATTTCTTTTGTACAAAATGAACAATTTCCAGGTTAAAGTTGGAGTAGAAATTTGTTTTGATTATAAAATCATAATGCACTAAAATTCTGATGAAAATAGATTCACTTTTTGGAGAAAAAAAAGAAGAAAAGCATCTTAACATAGCTCCTTTTTAAACAGAAAATCATGAATCTTTGAGAATTTCAGCCTCAGATAGATTCCTTAGTAGATAAGAATTACGACTTCTCCAATAAAGTATTCACTAACTACCTATCTAATAATTTATCAGC
>NW_010427304.1:41381-42245 GCF_000710305.1 Buceros rhinoceros silvestris | reverse complement strand
CAGGAACTAATGAACTCCCACAAAGTGTACCTATTTGAATATTGTCTATATTCAAAGCACAACTGAAACCTTAAATATGGAGCTGCCATAACACACAAACTCAATAAATAAACTACTTATTTTAAATACTCTACTGATTATCATAAAACAGACTGAGAACACTGATATTGCATTTTCCCCAATATTCCCTAAACTTTGATGCATTGTTTCAGTGTTATATTGATATAAAGATATTTGAAAATGGTGCCTGTAATCTACATTTTCGATCTGTTTAAAGAGCTGCTGGCTTCAGCAGAACATTAATGCAAATCTAATGTACCTGCTGGTATGATTAGCTGAATCAAATGATGGCATTTAAGTAACACCTAAATAATCTTAATTAGGATCTTCAGCTCATCTTAGCACTTGGAACTCTACAGATGGATAGTCTTAATTATCAGCCTTTTGATTAGGATAACAGCTCTAATCAAGATGATGTGGTTCTGATAGACAGCGTATCAGTAAATTAATGACTGTTGTTAAGAGGAAAACATAAGTGAAAAACAAGAGCTGTCTGCTATCTGGAACTTGGTAAAAGAATGAAGTCTACAGTATGTGGAGAAATTAATGTTTTGTGGGGAGAACATAAGTATTCACATTTGGTATGTGTGGAATTGAGCCAATAATAACGCCTACTCCCAGTTTTCCCCATTCTACTCCCCCACACTAAACATGGCTATGAGTTCTCTCTTGCACAGTCACAAATCATGAGTAATGCAAATTAGTTTATAAACATTCCTTTTTGACACCTTGTGATTTTATGAAAGTCCAATAGATACAGGGCGTTTGAACCAATGCCAGTGAAAAGATGCCCTATGTAGGGAA
>NW_010427304.1:29402-41310 GCF_000710305.1 Buceros rhinoceros silvestris | reverse complement strand
AGGGAAAAGTAACAAATGGCTTGTTAGTGGGTGCTGTTCATTTGAAATGGAGGCTATAAATTTAAAAGCATTGCTACATCACAAGAAACGCAAAACCATTTATGAAAACATAGCACTTTCCTGCAGCCAAGTTACATGGTGTAACTTCCACTTCTGAGATGTTTCATCATTCACTGCTGTAAAACTAATGTAAATGTCGTACTAATTAGGATACCGTGGTAGAATATGACAAAGTGTTTGTTATCCAATACCCAGGTACTGAAATAATGAGTTAAGTGTTTGAAAAAAAAATAAGTTTAATTAATCCTAATGAAGGCAACCGTATATTTTATTTATATATCAGTAACAGGTTTTAGAAGTTATTTCATGTTAGCAAATGAAGGGCATTAAAATGTCAGCTCTTTTTGCCTAGTCCAGATCGTTACACAGAATCATTTCTCACTTCCTGATGAAGGTGAGACCTGTGGGAAAAAATTGTTATCAACTGGAAATTAGTATCTTGGGCTTACTTTCTGATGCACTCCTTACTGAAATAAACAAACTTCATTACTATAGTTTGGGGGTGGGGGGGACAAGCCGGAAACAAACCAAAACCAAACCACACAAAACCAACTGGTCTCAAAGAGAAACAGCATACATAACGAAGGTGGAAGATAGTAACCGGAGGTGAAAGAGGGCTGTGTTTCAGGGGAAGAAATAAGGAGGACAAGAAAGTCACTGACTCCTTAAACAAGCTCTGTAACAATAGCTGGTGTACACCAGTTTATCAATGTATTCTTTGAATGATCAAAGAATTTGGTAGGAAAGAATGTTTAAGGATTTGCACTTTTATGTTGTATTTCCAGGGAACACTGGCAAATCCAAGCTAACTCTACAAACACGTAGCATGGAAATCAAATTCTATATGGACAATGACCTGTATTCCAGGATCAAACTATCCCTGCATGCCATGACAGATAACAAGCTTATCTGATTAGGACTGTCAACAAGATCAAATGACCTGAGAAATGCTGGGTTTGGACACCTGAAAAGGGAAACTTTCAGGGGCAAGCGAGGGTCAAAAATGCTTCAGAGATGAAAAGAAAAAAAAATTGAAAAAAATGACACTGGCATCAGGTGGCACTCTAGCTAAAATAATCCTTGTAGGAAATATTAATGAAGACTCAGCATTTTCCTCATCACATGACCTGACAACCACTCAGGTCACACAATGGAAGACGTCCCCCTGCAAGTGGAGGAGGGCAATGAGGCTAACCTAGGAATGCCCAGAAAGCACTAATAGTGACAGATTCCCAGTGATGTAAGAATTCCACTTTAAATTACCAAACCCTTGATTGATTTCTACAAAATTGCAAGTCAAAGAGCCCCATACAAACAATATTCACCTTATGAACTCTATTTAGTTGAGAATAATTTAAAAAAATTTTATTATGGTTTATGTAATTTCATACAGATGTCCCTCCTCCTGCAAAACCCCTCCCTATCTGATCCACAGACACTAAAGAAAAATGATCGAAGGAAAATTTGGGCATTAAATTCTGCAATTATGCTGTCAAGTGGGAAATGATCAAAGGTGTATCTTGAAGTTCTAATACACACAAACACAAGACAGTTTGTAACAAAAGAAGAACATGAATGTTTTAAAAAATGAAAATAAAGCTAGACTTGAAGCCTCAACATACCTATGATTTTAGTATAAACAAAATATACTTACTCATGCATTAATTTCTTTCTACTGTCTGCTTGTGTCCCCGGTTTAAGCGTGCTGTTTTGGCCCACTGCAGATTTTCTCATACTTCGGATACAAATTTTAGCCTTAAACGTTTAGAAAAAGAGAGAAATAACAGAGAGGTCAAAACAATATTTATAACAAACCATTCCTCCTTTCCTTATGTGCAGACTTTTAAATGTATCAGTCTGTTGTATAGAATTATGACAGGTTTAAAAAGTATGTGACATTCTCCACATGTTCCAAAGGCTCTTGTGAATTGTGTGTTTTACAAAGACAGGATCTAGAATCAGACAATACATAAAAGTTAATATATCGATGAAACTTAATCTGACTTTCAATAGCCTAGTAAATCCTGTATTTATAAAGGTAATATATGTTGAATAGAGTAAGCAGAAATATATAGTTTATTAAATCAGCCATTAAATAGCATCTAAAATGTATTTATTTTATACATCATACAATCTATTTTAATTAATTGATTTTTAATAAACACTTGCATATTGCTTGCTGTAATGTCAGTTAAACGCCTGTTTGTAAGTAAATAACCACTACCAATTTACATTTATAAAGTAGGGCCCTGATCCTGCAAGTGTAACCACACAGATGGATTCCTACTGTCCCCAGTAGGACACCATGAAAAACACAAGAGAGTTCACAAAAGTCCAAATGAAATAAGAAGCAGCTCTGGTACAGTTGTGTTCGGGGGTCTGTGTTTCTTTTTCCTTGAAACCTACCACACACGCACCATTGCCTGCATGCTGTATCCAAACCCATGGGAATGAAAGCTGGAAAACTGCAGGCTGAAGCCGCATGGGGCACGAGCTCTGACACCTCTGTGGATGCACTGGTACACAGGAAGTGCGGCTCTGGTCCCAGGTCTCACTTTCTGAGTATTGCATGTGTTTACACCTGCATTTATTGGTTACATTCACAACCAATCCTGCAATCCTTTGCTGGTTCCTTAAGGGTTGTTTCATATTCATCTTTGGTGAAGAATAGAATTTAATTCAAGGAACTAATTTTTAGCATGTTTCTAATGATATAGGCATCTTTAAAATACGTGATTGGGGGGGGAGCGGTGGAGAGTGGGAGAGGGAAGAAAAAGATAAAAGGACAGAAACATAACAAGACCCTGAATTACATTTGATACTGAAATTGCTCATCATTTGCCACGGTACTAATTGGTCTCTATCTAGGGCTTTTCCATTTAAAATTATATGCTTCCTTGCTGTAGGCTATGGCTATCAATTAATCGTAATAATGACATTTCCAAAGGAGAACAAGATCAGTGTCAGATTGAGTAAAGTCTTAAAACACTCACCCTGCAAAAAGCCTAGAATTATTTAACATTTTAAGAGCTACATTTTGTAATTTTTAAAATTTTTGTCCATTAGTTACACTGCTGCTTACAAGTGTTGCTGTTGATACAGATTATCTGATTCAAGATGTTTATGTTAGAAAGTTAAATTTGTAAAATGTTAATGCCACACAAATCTAACAGGGATGTGGGAATTAACCATTCTTAAAAGTGGTGGAAATAAATATTTTCTTGCTTATCTTTAAGACTACATTGTTTTCATTTATTTTTAGTTCAGGTTTTTAAACTCGGAATTGGATAATTAAGCATCAATTTAAGACATATTAAGTATGGGAAATCAAAGTGCATTGCAAAATGTTCAACTATTTTTCAAAATATATTTGGAACGTATTAAAGTTCTTTGAATTTTTAAAGTAGACATTTTATATGGACAATCTGTCCTGACATGATGCCTAAATAGCAGGCAGATAATTTTATAAATATTTTAATAATTTTATTTGTTATTGGAATATTTGATAATGTCTCTGTATAGAGAGTAAATATATTTTGACTATAATATTCAGACGTTTATCTATATATTGGGTGATCCAGTAGCTTCTGCTAGATACTCTCAAACAAGCTACATTGGAAATATATTTCACTGAATTTTTAAAATGTTTTGATCACAGGACTGTAAGTACAAAAATGCTATCTGAAGATATGTGAAAACCTTATGATGACTAAATGTCATCAAACTCCTGATGATTCACAGTTTACCTGACTCTTGTTTCCCTTTTTTTTTTTTTTTCCTTGAAGGGAGAGACAAATGCCTCAGGTATAGTAATATGAGAGTTCAAATACACACCAGCTCTTTTTTTTTTTCAGTGTAGTTCTGGTACTGTGACACATCTGCAATCACGTGTAGGAATCCAGCTCAACCCTCAGCCATTCTTTTCTTTACCCATCTTGTCTTACACCAAGCAAGGAAAAAAGCTGTCTGTCTTGTTACCAATTCAAATTCTTTACACACTCCCTGTTTTCCAAAATTGGCTGAGGCCAGACCTGAACCATGCATATAAAATTAAAAACCATTGTCTAAACTGAAAAGATGTTCTATTGTTATAACTACATAATGTGCTGTATAATAATATGTTATGCTAATCTTATAATAATAATAATGATGATAAAATAATAGCCATGAGTGTTACAATCAGTAACAACCTTTAGGCATGACGGTATGATGACCATTCTATCTTTAGACAATAATTGCAATGTACAGCTGGACAGAAACAACAACTGCATTTCGGGGTGGGGGAAACATAGTATTTTATTTTGTTTTTATTGAAACCATGTCCTTAATTCTATTTTTATGTATATAAATTATGAAGAAATAATATATGTATGTATAAATGTATAAATATATATACACACGTACACACACACATTCTGCTTACCTATCTAACTGTTTCATAAGATCCTCTACTCCAGTTCCAAAACAGCCAAATAGCCACAAATGGTCAAACACATCCTTATCCTGTAATAATCATTAGTTTTCTTTTCTTATATGGTATAATAGAAAACAAGATTCAAGTGAATGTTTGGTACATGATTAAAAAATAATTTGAATTCAATTCATCTAGGCTGTTCCAAACTCTCTTCAAACGGCTGAAATGGCCAAAAAGCATTCCCAAAGGCAGTTTCACAGAAACACAACAGGTTTTTTCTGTGAAACTGAATTTGTTGATTTCGATGAATCAGACTTTTCAGTTAAAAATCAAACAAGCACATAAAAAAATAGGTTCTTAAAAATTCATAGTTGTACCTTTATGAACTGAGCATCCACTAATAGTGTCTAATAATAAGTCAAACTGCTCAAGAGAAACTAATTATAAATCAACCATTTCAATGTAGTTAGAATGACCATGGACATAACCGTATTTGCTTTCATCAGATTCTCTCCATTTATGAACTGCTGACAATACTTCTATCCTCAAAGTTCCAAATTAATAAAATTGTTTGAAAAAATTTTCTAGAAAAGAACTTGATATTTGTAGAAAAAAGTCATACTTTTAAACTAGGATTTTTTCCTGTATGTTTTTACTTCAAATTTGAACTGAAAATTAAATTCGTATGGGGTTTTATATAATTACTCAGTTTAAGATCAATTATATGTAAGATTTCTCAGCTTCATTTTGATCCTGGAACTAGTTTTTCAAATTTTTAGCTCATACAGACTAAATCAGGTGTTACTTAATGCACACTTAAATCAGGAAATAGAGGAAAAAAACAAAACCCACATAATTCACTTGCCAGGGCTTTTAGATTCAAAAATATATATTTGCTTAAAGTACTCTAAGTGTTCTTACTAACTTCAGGAAAAACTGATTCTGAACTCCAGATATCGGAAAATTAATCTTGGACAAACAAGGCTTGACACTAATTGGTTACAATACCCACGATAACAAACTGTTAACAGGTTAGACTTAGAGTGTCAGTCATCAACCAGTTGGTTGTATCAACAACTAAATGCTTATTTAAGCAAGTTGTAGAAGGTAATCTGAGAAGGGTTTGAGTTTATTTTGCTTGCTTGGCTTTTTTGGGGAGGGAGAAGGAAAGGAAGGAATGAGGAGGAGAATGCATATAAACATGACATATTTGATGTAGAAAAGCTTATTAAGTAAGATTACTAAACCAAAGATTTAATTCTGACATTGACTGAAAGTGTGCAAATACCATCAGATATGGAGGTACGTGTGCTCAGTGTCAAAGCAAGTAGTTAGATATCTAAGACCTCCATGAGTGGAAAAATCAAGGGTGATTCTTTCCCTGTAAACAGAGGTTCAGAGTCACAAGACCCATGACAGTGTATCAATCACCAAAATTGTTTTAAAAATAACAGTGAGATTTATTAATATTTTTTTAACTTATGTTCAAGCCTGTAAAAAGTTAATTGCATGGAAGGTGTATGAATACAAATTTAAAAAATCATTTTATCAGATACAGGAAAATGGCTTTTATAAATGTGTTTTTACTTAACGTTTCTGTTACATCTCTGTTCAGAAAATAATCTTGTCTGTTTGTGTGTTTAGAACTACATGTGCAATTTGGAAGCTAATTCTAATAATGACAACAATAATAATTCTGTTGACATCATTACCTCCTGAACCTGTTGTACAGGGGGAATATCTTAGACACCACTATGTGAAATTGCATCAATATTGCTATATCCATTTTTAAGAGAAATAAAATACTTACATGAATTTCTTGAGAATGTATATAGGGTCAATGCAGTTTGCTAATCCCCATTTTCTCACATTTATTGTTAGAAAAAGTCAGCACCTCAAACCTCACTTTTCGTCCTTACAGAAGAACTATATCGTGCTTCTATTAAATACATGAACCTCCTCTGAAATCAGCTCAGTATCAGACAGTTATTCAGTACAAAATGAAGTAAATTAATGCAATTAGTTTTGCCAAAATTATTCGTGGCACATGACCAAAACCTGAAATCCATTGGGCAATTCATTATTATCTTCTTATGTCTATACTTGGTTTAAACACTTGTTCAGTCTCTGTATCAACAGCCATCTACTAATTCAGATTTCAGCTATTCCACGCAGACAGGTGTTTAATAAAACAGACACATGCATACTCATACATACAATCTATAATAATAATGCTTAGTATCTACATTCTGTATTTGATTGCTATGTGAAAGTTTGCTCCTTCAAACAAAGGACATTATTTTTGCAATGGCAAAGAAAATGGTCAGGGAAAGAAATTATAGTTCCCCATAGGGAAAGGAGGATCACTATTAAGGATAATATAATTGCTTTGGAGACAAATAACTTAGGAGCTCTTTAATACTCTCTGAAACATGCCTCTAACCTTTTCCTTGTACTGTATTAACCAGTCAGTCAGACTGCTGCTATTTTGTACATGACATGGATGAAGAATGCCTGCCTGGGTCAGGTATCCTTGTGAAAGCAGTATATAATCAGGAGCATTGCTGTCAATTTGTGTTGAGGTTTTGAAAAAAAAAAAATCTCCCAGGCTGTCTATCTGCCTTCTAGTTCTGGGCAGCTCCAACATCATATGTCATTATTAGCATATTCCAAATAGAACTGTTATCATGTACTAATTCCATTTCTACCCAACCCAGAATTTGTAAAGCTATTAGCTGGTATTAAGTGATGTTTTCAGCTGCTCACTGGATGTCAGCATTAAGTTATGTGAGAATTAAGCTTCTGGCCCTAAGAAGCCGTTTTCTCAAGTTAAACCTGAAAGAAAGAAGCAAAGGGAGGTAAAAATTATAATTCCAACGATCAAAGACCCTTTGCTTTCTGATAAGCCCGGTAAAATGGGTGAGAGTGATACTGTGAAGAGAATGGATGATGTGGTGAAAACTGGCGTGGAAGTTGTTTGAATGATACTCAGTCTGCTAAGGCAGCTTGACGAGTTCAACTTGTGACCTCATGTAATGTCTCTGATTTTACCTAAAGCAAATTACAGAGAACTCACACACTATTTTTCCAGAAGAATATGTGCGGATGGTAGCAGCAACTTCAGTTGACACTACAAGATCTTGACAAGGCTTTTTCTCTGTGAACAGTGAGGTGGGTAGTCACAGGAATGTATAGTGGTGTCTCCTTGAGGGCAGACAGGATAAGACCCTTTCTACTTCTCCTTGATTAGAAGTTTGATTTCCTGAAGGGATTTGCCAAAGCTTATATTGAAATTGAAAGAAATAACTGTTAAATTTACACTCTCAAGTCCGCACAGAATTTTTAGGAATTTCAAATGGAAATTTAAAATATTCAACCTTTGTTCTTCCATCAATGCTTGCCACTTTTAGTAAATAGAAACCACATCCTTTAGTGGAAGTTGTCTGTCAGTTTTTCTCTGTAAGAGTGTGTACGGTCTACCACATGCACTGGACATCATTGTCTAACAATCAGCTTAGATCCATTTTGGGATACCTTATCATTGATTATGCAAGACCTGTTATACTGTTTTTATTATCATTTAAGTTACCACGAGGTAACCTACAGCGATGTAACCATGAAAGTTTAGCAATTACCATGAACTTAGCTTGATATGCTTCTGGAAAACTCTTTGGGAATGTATCCTCCTCTCCCTTTTGCACACAGACCCACAAAACTATGTTTAGCTGCCAAAAAACAAGTAAAAAGTTTTAGGCACATTCTCATGTCCTATCCACTAGACTCAACTGTCCATCATAGCTATAGCTAACAGTTTAAAGAGGCGTGTATGAGACATGTAGAAGCAACCACAGTACAAAAAATAGATGAGAATACTGCTGCCAAAGAGAGTAGGACGTGTAATCAGAGCACTCATGGAGTACTGAAACACACCCTGAACAAGTTTGTGTATATTGCATAACTAACCAGACATTCGCGCAGTGACTTAACAGAGTCTAAGTTTTAAGAAACGAATTATTTCATATTTCTTTGTTTATAAATGTTGTTTGTGTTAGAAAAGGAAGGTAATTGTTTCCTTTTGATGTGACTTGTCAAAAGGTATTAGAAAGTGGTACATTTCCAATCTATGATCCCAATTGTTTAGAATTTATGTGCAAAATTCAAATCCATTAGGAAATACGTGAAGTGTCTGTCTTTAAAATATCCAATAAATCTTATTTCAGATAATATTATTTTCCAAGGTGTAAATGACTTGCTAATTCATTTATTACAGAAAAAAACTTCTGTATTTGGGAAATAGTGCTACACATCCACACCAGTGTTTTGCAGGTGCTGTACAGATATTACCTGTTGTTCATGAAATGCAACTTTTTTGTTTATTTTCTAGAAAGAAAATATAATGTAAACCATCACAGAGTTTTACTATAGTACATTGTGTCACCCTTTGATGCTGTACTTTGAATTATTATTAAAATGGTAAATTGTTGCCTGATAAGCAATGCTCAATCAGAAGTATCTTTTTTTCTGTCACTTATTTAACTTGAAATACCAACTAGAACAGTTTCATATTTATGTAGTCATTTATGGTTTGTTTTATTTCATGTTTTATTGATACAATTATTTGCTATAGACTGCTTACATGTACATATGCATACATATTTTTATATATATATATGAGGTACTCCAATACTTTAATCATCTTTGTGACCCTTTGTTTGACTCTACCCAGTAGGTCCATATCTCTTTTTTTACTGAGGAGCCCAGAACTGGACACAATGCTTCAGATGTGGCTCTACCAGTGCTGAAAGAGGGTAAGTATCACCTCCTTTGACCTGTTGGTAATACTCCTAATGCAGCCCAGGATGTTTTGTAGGTGTCCTTTAACTCAAGGGCAAGTTGCTGGCTCATGGTCAATCTGGCAAATAAGCAAAACAGTAAAATGAAGGTGAAGAAGGCTTTAAATACCTTGGCCTTTTCCATACCTTTTGTCTCCAGGTTCCCTGCCCCATTTACAAGTGGGCCCATGTCTTCCCTAGGCTTCCTTTTGCTGCCAATGTATCTGTAGAAATCCTTCTTGTTGCCCTTTACATCTCTTGCCAAATTCAGCTCCAGGTAGTCCTTGGCTTTCCTAATGCCATCTCTGTATGCTTAAATAGTGTCTCTAAATTCACCCCAGGTCATCTGCCTTGCTTTAACTTCTTATATACTTTGGTTTTATGTCTGTGTTTAGTCAGGCTTCCTGATGCCCTTGCTTGATTTCAAGTTAATCAAGATGGATCATTCTTGATCTTTAATACTAACCAGTTCTTTTGAACCTCTCTTCTCTCCAAGGCCATATACCATGTGATTCTTTCAAGCAGATCCTAAACAGGCCAAAGTCTGCTCTTCTGAAGACAAGGGTTGTGGTCCTACTTTTAGCCTTGCTCTTCCCTTGCAGGATCCTGAACATGACCATCACATAGTCACTGTAGCCAAGGCTGCCTTTGACCGTCATATGACCAGTCATTCCTTGCTTGAAAATATAAGGTCCAGAAGAGCACTTCTAGCTGGCTCCTCAATCACCTGTGTTAGGAAGTTGTCAACAGTGCACTCCAGAAACTTCCCAGATTCTCATGCCCTGCTGAGTTGTCCCTCCTGCAGATACTGGGGTGGTTGTTACTACAGCCACAAAGACCCAGGCCTGCAAATGTGAGGCTTCTTCTAGTTGTCTGAACAAGATGTCATCTGCTTCTTCATGAGCAGAAACAGATAACAGTGTCACATACGCTAGTCAATCTACTACACCTGATCTCAGCCAGCTAGTAACCCGTCCTGAGGCAAAGCTCTAGGCATTTCTCTGGCAACCTTCCCTCCTCAAGTTTCTGTGTCTTCCCCAATTTTGTTTACATTCATTGAATGTCCTGGTGATTACACTTTACAAACTGATCTCTAAAACACATTAATTAAACATTTCTCCCCAGAAAAAAATTACATTTTCCTCTGATCTTATACATAAATGCAAGCACCCTACATATATCAATTCAATTTGAAAATACCATATTAACTACAGATAGTGAGCAAATGAATTAATTAAATTCCTCGATTAAATTAGTTACATTAATTAAAAATATGACTCCAATATAAATATCTGAATGAATTTTGAACTACAATAATAAAATTCCTAATTGTTTTATAAAGATGGCATTTTAGCTAAAAAGCTTAGCTGTAAAAGCCAAAAACTAACAAAGAGATAATCATTAAATGAAAGTCTTCCTATCCTTACTGACTCCCATCTTCCCAATTACTTCTGAACTTAATAATGGTTTCTAATATTTGTTGGTTTTGTGTTTGGTTTCTTTATGTTTGTTTGTTTGTTTGTTTGTTTGTTTGTTTGTTTGTTTCTTGAAATACTTTGATAATAACCCAAGTGGAAGAGCAGCATTCCCTTGCTCTTTATGTTGTGTACCCTGTGATTTGTATTCATTTTGGTTTGGTTTCCACGTACTGTAGTTTTCTAAGAGCTATAACTTACCTTGCTGTTCTTCCTCTCCCATTACAAAAGTATTTTACATTTCGTGTATCCATTCAAACCAATAAACGAAATGTTTCCTATTCAGGCCCTGACAGCAGCAATGCATCGGAGGTAAGCCAGCATTTCCTCTGATATAGCATAATTTGGGAGGGAAAGCTGGGCTAAGGTACTTAGATTTACACAATCTCTACAGGCTTTTGAGTCTGCAGTAGTTTCTGGGTTATCAGGCAGCCATTTCATACTGTTCCTGTTCAGCTCGTTATATTGTGCTTAAAGAGTTCATAATACATCGCAATATTTAGTACAAAGTGTACGTGTTACTCTAAAGATACATCATACTTTCTTCTCATGTGCCAAATACAGCTCTTAAACTGATCAGAAATTACCTGGTACACAGAGCATGAGTCAATAACAACTTCAATGAGAAACTTCTTCGGCTCCTGGAAAACCTCATAGTCTGGGAAGCATTCATGTTAAAAGTGCCTTGAATATCCAAAACATTTTTACTACCTTATATTCGGTTTTGAATAACTAAAAGTGAAAAGCCCTGCTCCTAGCAGAGTTTCATCACCAGAGTATCCAAATGGTATTTTTCTCTCAGGACTCAATAATCCTGTGAATTTTGCCATTCTTGGTAAAGCAGAAGGATAAGATAAAAAAGGTTTTTTTATCTGAGACAATATAAACCCCCCATTGAAATACATTTTTTCTCTGAGCTACAGGAGCTTGCATCTTTAAATATCTATTTTTTAAATTTCTTAGATAAGAAACTTTTAGAATAGGTCTGTTCATACTATAGACAGCAGCAGCAATGTGGAGAAGCTCTAACTAAACCAAGAACTGGTAGCACGTTTTGAAAACAAAGCCAAACACACACAGAAAAATTCAATAAAATTAACTTACTCTGCTTTTCACAACACCTTTTT
>NW_010427304.1:0-29290 GCF_000710305.1 Buceros rhinoceros silvestris | reverse complement strand
GTGGGGGGAGGAGAGGGGAGGGGGGCTGGGGTGTGGATCTGACTAATCTCAATCACATCTATTTGACTGCTGACTGTATGCAGTGCCAAAATATCCAGTCTCTGCAATAAGAAACTTACATAAGGAGATGAGAAATGCAAAGAGCAGGGGAGAAACACAGGAGATACATGACTTGCTAAAAATTATGCAGGTGGCTGCTGGTAAAATCCACAAGAGAACTGAAGTTTCCTATATTCCAGACTATTGACGCATTCATTGAATGACAGTGTTTTCCATTAGTTGTCGAGTTCATTCTCCACCAAATAAAATAAGGTAATCAGGAAGTCTTTATAATACCTTTTAGGATGAAAATTCCTCTATTGGAATAAGGATACGTTACTATATTTTTGGAAGGTAATGTGTTTTTCACTGTGACTGCAGACAGTCCGAACCACCCATCCACTAGTCTGTTTCGGAAGTATTTTAGTGTAGTCAAAATGATTCTTTCTTGCTTTTAGGATAGAAATCATTGTTGAAGTGTAAAAATTAAACTACTATTTTATTACTTTCATTTAATTTATTGCGAATAACGGTATGTATTTTGAGTAAGTAGTGCTGTCTTATGTCTCCCAAACTACTTGTTAAATACCACTACTTCTTAACCTAACTGCTACAAACCACTTCTTAATAAATCTCACTAATTGTATACTAAAATAGTAAGCTGCACATTTGTAAGACGTGCTCATTCGTAAGACATGCTCATTTGTTTCCTTAAATCTTCTCAGAAAACAATTATCTGTTTGCCAAGGAGTCAATCAGGTAAGCCCATATGTTATTGATTCCTCTATTGCTCTGAATCATTTAAAAATAACATCAAAACTTAAAAACATAAACCCTTAAACTTTCATGTGCTTTAAATCCGTTTCTTTCATCTTGTACTGTCTGTGGCAAAGAGGCGCAAAGTCTGCTTGTGTGCAGCACAAGGTCTATACCTAAGGTCGATGTTAGGTCCTGTTCTGGGATTCTGATGTCATTATTTACTCAAAATTCAGTCTTTTTTCTGGTTTTAAGCAACAAGCTTATGCATTTTTGATGGGTTTCTATACAGGAAATCATAGACGTTTAAATAGATAGTAATTAAACAGTGAACTTACAAGTCAGATTGTCATAACTATTGATCTGGCAGGGACAAGGGGAGCAACATTGACCATAGAAGTGACATGTACATCTTTTCAAATGCATGTGCATTCTTCTAAAGGAAGCCTATAAGAAACACTGTTGAGAAAATCTTGGGATTTAACACAAGTTCTTCAACTGTGTGAACGGCAGGCCATGCGTCTGCTGTCTCATACTCTGTATCTTATCAGCTGTTGCACCTATGATACACAGCCAATATTGGGCAGATAAGTTGTCTTCAGGTACTTTCCTGGAGATGTGTAGGTAACTCAAATCCAGATTCCTGAAAATAGTTTAGGAAACTCTGTTAGCTATGCCATGGAAAGCTGTATTAGACCTACATCACAGCAACAGATACTGTTTCCCTACTAACCAGGTAACCTACTTCTTAACCTAGACTCATAAAGACTCTATAGATCAGGAAAGAATGTGTGAAATCTAGAAGAGTACATCACTTCAGTTTTACAATTTTGCCTTTAAATCAGAAGACTTTAACAGCTTAAATGAGATGAAGTTTTCAGCCGTGGCATTCTTTGCCTTGCTTCACAACACCTTTTAGCCACAAATGAGGTGCAATGCTAACAATTCCAAATTCCCTAGACCACTGAAAATCAAGAAAAGTTGGTGCTCTATATTACAAGAAAACACTAATGTTTTGTTTCTCACTTCATCACCTTGCAGAATTTTTATCAGTTACAGTGACTTTTTTTCTGTGCGTTTTGAGGTTTTTTTGGTTTGGGTTTGGTTTGGTTTTTTTTTTCTTTGAAGTTGCCAGGTTTTGAGATCTGGCTAGATTGCTACATTATGAGTTTTGAATTACAAAAGTATCTAATAAAAAATAAGATCTTAATTGTTGAATTATGCACTCCAAGCAAAATCATTCTTATGAATGAGCTAACTTATATCCTTTATAATTTGGGTGAAAGTGTAACAGAGTGGTTGAAAACTCATTGCTAACATCTTTTTTACACTCCTTCAAGCAGATTATTGACATGATATTTAAAAACATAATCTATTTACAGCAAAGATTTCTCAAATTGTGTTCTGTCTATGTGCAAATTTTGGGCATTTTCCATTGCTTGCAAGTCTTCTCAGATGAAAAGATAAAATAATTAAATTGTTATCTGTTGATTATAAAAGTTAGATGGAAATGCCTATATGAAGAAGAGCTTATTTGCAGCCGAATATGGTGTTCCCTCTGAAATGTCTTTTCAGTTTCTTTGACTAACATGGTTTAATTACATGTAAAGAGCTGAAATTTAGTGTTACTAATAGTACTGTCTTGACCATGTGTACTTGCAAAGGAACAAAAAGAACCAGATTATTAACAGTGTTACTTAGCTTTTTGTCATCATTAAAGCAAAGAAGTGCTTGCAACACCTGAACAACATGGTTAAGGAAAGAACAATGCAAGAAATATGCTAACAGGTGAGGAAACATTGAGCAAAAATCTTCTTGCTGAGAGGTTACTGTTAAAGCACAAACTAGAAATTCTGTTAAATGGATGTAGTAGACCTTTACAGGTCACTTAATCCATTTATTGGCAGTCATACTAGCAATATATTTGACTGTACTTTAGAGATGCACTTAGATGAAATCATAAGCAGAGATAGCTCTGAAGGAAAACCACTGAGAGATAAGCCTTAGAGTATTTCCAAGAAATATTCTCTGACAGCCCTTTCCATGCACTACTATAACTGTTATGGACTTTTTGTCCGGGTTTAAAGGATCAGGTTTAACGGATCATACTTCATTTTATTGGGATTTCAGTGCCTAAAACACTAGAAGAGCTGTTGTGTGCCATACCAATGGTTCTTCTCCCTGAAAGTTATGTTTCTAAGAGTGGTTAGCAGCAGTTCCTTAGTAAAGTGGTAGGGTAAATGTAGAAGGTTTGTTTCCTTGAAAAATATATTCAGCTTGCAGAAAGTAGATAGAAACAGAGTTAGAGCTAGAGAAGTACATTTCAATTCATGTTTTGAATTAATTCGCTTTGTCTCTGATCCCTGAAAGTGAATGTCAGAAGTCTGACACACCAGCATAACTATTTAAAAGGTGTATTTCAAAGCTCGTATTTGGTTACACATGTTGACAATTATGCTGTTGTATATTTTCACTAACTTTTGTTATCTATTTATCTAATCAGGTGATACAAGCAATTCTGTCTGACTTCTTTTGACCAGTCACAAATATTTTAAGCAACATACCCTTTGGATAATTAAATCCAATCTTTTAAGAATGTAAATGAATATTAGTTGAATGAATTTGCATAATGAATACACTTAAGAAAGTTGCGATCACTAGGCTGTAGCAAAAAAAAAAAAAAAATCACAGCCAAATTCATTGAATAAATTATTCATTGCTTTTTTCTCTCTTAATTATTCATTCAGCTCCGAATGTAACAAGTAACAAGCCTCATGTTCAGCAGTTTGATTTGTGCTAGAAAACCAATGAAACTCTTCTTTCACTTCCATGCAGGGTTGCCCCTACAATTCATTGTTAGGCTATTAATTTCTGCTCTAGTAGTTTACTTATTTTATGAATAATTTTTCCTGTGGTAGACAGCAGTTAATCCATCATATTTAAACCTGTTCTCAATGTTTCTGGGTGAGTTTTTAGTCCTTTTTCTGTCTGGTAAACAAAATACACAAAGGAGCTCTTCTCCAAGGAAGCCTAGCTACTTGTAGTGAGAGTTATGGTAATCTTGTTCTTTTGACTGCAATTGGTTGACTTCTTCTATTTATATTATCAAGAAGACCTCTGACAATGTTATCAGATTTTTACCTTCAGAGGTTTTCTGCACATTTTGTTATGTGTCCTTGTAACATCATCTCTATTTTTGTTTTTCACTTTTTTGCAAAACATTGTGATTAGGAAGAAGATAGAAGAAAAATCCCTTAACCTTAATTTTGTGGAGTCTAGATTCCACTATCTATTATTCCTTGGGAGCTTCTCCCTTTATTGACAAATATCCTCAGGTCTTTTCCTTTTTCAAATAACTGGTTATGGAATTATTGCATTAATGGGTGGCTAAGCAAAAGATGGCCATTAAAACATTTCCAGAAATACTTCCATCTGATATTTGCTGCTATGGTATGTACCAGGTTTTTTTTTAACTTATTTCAGTTTAGATCTAAGAATATCTGACTATATGTATAGCTCCTGTCTTTTGGGATATTCTGCTTGTTAATTATGGTACAACAATTTATAGAAGATCAGAGTTTGATTGCCATAAGGCACATCTGCATATGATGACAGAGTAGTGTCTATCCACAGAACTCTACAACTTAGTTTATGTTACTGTGTATTGCAAATTTTGAAGTCCTTCCGTAACTCCTTTGCTGGCACTTGCAAGGAACGTATCGAGTTTTGGAAGATCATTAATAGCTCACTAGCTTGAGCTCTAACCAAGACACCTGAGAAAATCTTAAACTGCAGCATGTGCTCTCTGAGCATCCTATCCTTACTCTCAAAAGACTAATGAAGCATCATAATTTTGATAATGCTTATCAAAGCATTAATTTCTCAGTGCAAGAAAGTAAACAGACAACATAAATAAAACCAGGATGATGCAGAATGTCATCCTGTTCATTTTCTTTAAAATGTAATCACTTCTGACTTGGTAAGGCAACTACTTGTCTATTTCTCTCTAGTGACACCTTATCCAGTATTTGTAGCAGTAAACCTGAGGGATTCGTTATTCCTTTTGCTAAGCTTCATTGAAGCCAAGGCTGACATATTGAATTTGTATAATGTTCACTACCCACTGTAGATAATCTTTCCCTTCTACTAGCAGCTCCTGTAATTTAACAATTTAGGCTTGCTAGTGAACTTTCAGGTAGCGTATAGTACTATACACAATGCTTGGTGCCCAAAACACAATAAAAAATAGATGCAGATTCAGCGAGTTTCAACAATCCAACTCGCTTTTCCTAGGCCATATATCTCTCCTCCTGAACAGCAAGCCCTGTAGAAGTGGGAGGATGGAGCTTCCTTGGGAATTTGAGTTCAGTGAAATAGATACTTGAAGAAGTCTCAGGAATCTGGTGTGAGTGCCCTGATTAGACCAGGGAGTGATGAATGCCACCCACAGAAGGCCACTGCCTCTCTAAGAGCTGTACCTACCACAACTGATGCAGCTTACCAGATGGAGCTCCAGTGGATACATGCAGGCACCCAGGTGTCAGGCTGCATGTTGTGCCCTGCTGTGACACGAGTACAGGATGGCAGCAGTGAGCACCCCTGCGGGAGGTGTGTTGAGGTAGAGGAACTGCTCTGTGTAGTCACAGAGCTCTGGGAGGAGGTGAGAAGTATCAGGGAGTGTGAGAAAGAGATTGATCGCTGGGACAGCATCCTGCCCTTTCTCTGAGACAGGCCCCATAGGCACACAACGTGCCTAATACGAAGGACTCCCTGTGCCCTCTCCATCAGATTGAACACAATGACCGGAAGGGCAGGGGGCAATGGTGAAAAGTTACTGCCCTATGCAGCAGGCACGTTGCTCCAGCAACACCCTCAACTTTTCATGTGCCCTTGTGCAACAGGTTTGAGGTCCTGCAAGTGGAGCCAATCAATAATGAGAGTGACAATTCATCTAACTCAGAAGTCTTGCTGGAGTTAAGTCAGCCCAAGCCTGTCATCAAAACCACTTCTACAAAGAAAAAGCTACGAGTCATTGTCATGGGTGCTTCCCTTCTGAAAGGAACAGAATGCCTGATATGCAGACCTGACCCACTTCTTATGGAAGTCTGCTGCCACACTTGGGCCTGGGTTAAGGATGTAGTAAGAAAGCTTCCTATTCTGGTAGGCTTTCAGGTTATTATCCGTTATCAGCTTTTCAGGTAAGTAGTGATGAACTCGAAACAAGAATCAGGAAAGACTTCAGAGCCGTGAGACAACTGGTCAAAGTGAAAGTGCTGTTCTCCTCTAACCCTCTAGTTGCAGGGAATCATGACGGAAGAAATGGAAAGACTCACTATCAATACCAGACTCTAAGCCTGGTGTCATCAGCAAGACTTTGGGTTTTTTGATCATGGATTTGTTTACATGACACCAGACCTTCTGACAACGGACAGGTTACACTTGTCTCAAAGGGGGAAGAGGATCCTTGCACAGGATTTGGCAGGACTCATTGAAAGGGCTTTAAACTAGATTTGAAGGATAAAAATCAGGCTCATTGGAGCTAAGCCTGAGAGCAGCACATCAATGTTTGTGGGATGATGTGCTAGCAAGGTCCTTAAGTCTATCATACCAGTGGAGACAGTGGATGGTATGCCAAGCGACAGTATAAACTCAAGGGATACTGGTGTGCTAGGAATTACGGCAGCACCTGGGAATGGTCAGGCAGGAATTAGGCCTTCCCCTCCCAAAAAAGACCAGGGGGATCAATAGCCCAATTGAAGTGAATCTACACCAGTGCACACAGCATGGGCAACAGACAGGAGGAGCTGGAAGCCATTGTGCAGCAGGAAAACTATGATATAGTTCCCATCACAGAAACATGGTGGGATGACTTGCACAACTGGAGCACTGTGTTAGGCACCTACAAACTCTTCAGGAAGGATACGCCAGGAAAGAGAGGCAAGGGAGTGGCCCTGTATGTCAGGGAGAGTTTTGATTGTCTAGAGTTCGACAATGGCAACGATAGGGTTGAGTGTTTACAGGTAAAAATCAGGGGGAAGTTCAACAAGACAGAGATCATGGTGGGAGTCTGTTATAAAGCACCCAACTAGGATGAAGAGACAGACAAAATATTCTATAAGCAGCTGAGAGAAGCCTCAGGATCACTGCCACTTGTTCTTGTGGGGGACTTCAACTTACCAGATGTCTTCTGGAATTGCAATACAGCAGAGAGGAAGAAGTCTAGGTGGTTCCTCAAGTGTGCAGAAGACAACTTCCTCACACACCTGGTGACTGAACCAACCAGGGAAGGCTCCTTGCTGGACCTGTTGTTCACGAACAGAGAAGGACTTGTGGCTGATGTGATGGTTGGAGGCTGTCTTGGCCACAGTGATCACAGGATGGCAGAGTTTTCAGTTCTTGAGAAAGTAGGGAGGGGGCTCAGTAGAACTGTCACCTTGGACTTCAAGACGGCAAACTTTGACCTATTGAGGAGACTGGTTAGCAAGGTCCCTTGGGAGGCAGTTCTGAAGGGCAAAGGAGTCCAGGAAGGCTGAACAGTCTTAAGATTAAGAGGGAAATCCTTAAGGCTCAAGAGCAGGCCATCCTGGTGTGCCATAGGTCAATATGGAGGGGTAGAAGACCAGCCTGGCTAAACAGAGAGCTTTGGCTGGAACCCAAGAAGAAAAGGGACATCTATGGCCCATGGAAGAAGGGATAGGCCTCTCAGGAAGGCTGTAAGGATTTTGCAAGGCTATATTTTGCAGGGAGAAAATTAGAAAAGCTAAAGCTCAGCTAGAAATTAGTCTGGCCACCGCCATAAAAGATGTTTCTATAAATATATTATAGCAAAAGGAGGGCTAAGGAGAATCTCCATCCTCTACTGGATGCAGGGGAAAACGAAGTGAACCAGGATGAGGAGAAGGCTGAGGTACTGAATGCCACCTTTGCCTCAGCCTTTAATAGTAAGACCAGCTGTTCACTGAGCGCCCAGCTCCTTGAGCTGGAAGACAGAGATGAGGAGAGGAATGAAGGCACCATAATCCAAGAGGGAACAGTCAGTGAACTATTACACCACTTAGATGCACAGAAGTCTATGGGGCCGGATAGGATCCATCCAAGAATACTGAGGGAGCTGGCAGAAGTGCTCACCAAGCCACTTTCCATCATTTACCAGCAGTAAACCAGAGAGGTACCATCTGACCAAGGAATTACAGGCCTGTCGTTCTGACCTTGGTGCTGGAGAAAGTTACTGAGCAGGTCATCTTGAGTGCCATCACATACATGTACAAGACAACCAGGTGATCAGATCCAGTCTTGATTCTCCTTCCATGACAAGGTGAAGAGCTGTGGATGTTGTCTACCTGGACTTTATTAAAGACTTTGACACTGTTTCCCACAACATTCTTTTGGAGAAACTGGCTGCTCATGGCTTGTATGGGTGCACTCTTCACTGGATAAAAACTGGCTAGATGGCCGGGCCCAAAGAGTAGTGGTAAATGGAGTTCAATTCAGTTGGCAGCCGGTCACAAGTGGTGTTTCCCAGGACTCAGTATTGCTGCGTATTCGCTTTAACATCTTTATCAATGATCTGGATGAGGGCATAGAGTGCACCCTCAGTAAGTTTGCAGAGAACACCAAGTTAGGTGGATGTGTCAATCTGCTTGAAGGTCAGCAGGCTTTACAGAAAGATCTGGGCAGGCTGGATTGATCGGCCAAGGCCAATGGTATGAGGTTCAACAAAACCAAGTGCTGAGTCTACACTTGGGTCACAACAATCCCCTGCAATGCTATAGGGTTGGGGAAGAGTGGTGGGAAAGCTGCCCAGCAGAAAAGGACCTGGAGGTGTTGGTTGACAGCTGATTGAATATGAGCCAGAAGTGTGTTCAGGTGGTCAGGTAGGCCAACAGCATCCTGGCTTCTATCAGAAATAGTGTGGCCAGCAGGAGTAGGGAAGTGATTGTCCTCCTGTACTCAGCACTGGTGAATAGCCTGTCCAGTTTTGTATCCCTCACTTTAAGAAGGACATTGAGGTGCTGGAGCACATCCATACAAGGGCCATGAAGCTGGTGAAAGCTCTAGAGAGCAGAATTCTTATTAGGAGCGGCTCAGGGAACTGAGGTTGTTTAGTCTGGAGAAAAGGAGCCTCGGGAGTCACCTCATTGCTCTCTACAACTAGCTGAAAGGAGGTTGTACTGAGTTTGAGGTCAGTCTCTTCTCCCAAGTAAGAAGTGACAGGATGAGATGAAATGGCCTCAAGTTGTGCTAGGGGAGATTCAGTTTGGATATTAGGAAAAATTTCTTTATAGAAAGAAGGTAAAAGCATTGGAACAGGCTGCCCAGGGAAGTGGTGGAGTCCCCATCTCTGGAAGGGTTTAAGCGTAGAAGTGGTGCTGAGGGACACTGTTTAGCAACCCTGGCAGTGCAGGGTGAACTGTTGGACTCGATGATCTTAAAGGTCTCTTCCAACCAAATGATTCTGTGATTCTCTGGTACTATTGACTGAGCAGAGAGAAGAAGCAGTGTAAACCTTCTTGAGGCTCTGCGTTCTTATTTGCCTTTAGGTTTTTATTAGACCTGGACAGCTAGTATGACTTCCTTTCACACCCTTTTCTGTACTTTCTGCCTCTGCCTTCCCCATAAGTCAATTCTTTTTTTAACCAGAAGCAAGACAACATATATGCTAATGGCTATATCACATTATGAAATGAAAATATGAAAAAAAAAAGAAAATATGAAAATAGAATAAAGTTATACTGTCAGCCTAGTGACTTGAGTGAACCATTTAGAGTTTGTAGAGTCAAAGTGGGAGTCATAAAGATTTTGCAAAATCATCCCTAGGTATCAGTCATGCTGAATTTGGAAAGTAACTCTAATACGTGATTAAAATTTGGAAAGCCTGAGTATCTTTTAAGTGTTACAAATACTGAAAATTAATTCTTCGCTACAAGCTGCAGATCCATTTCAAAAACAGCATCACCTGTTCACCAGGAACACAAAGTCAAGCATAGATTCAAAATAGCAGTAATGTTTAAAATACTAGATTAAAAGTTTCCAAAGACTTCAAAAAACTAGATAAAAAGTTAACCAAAACAGTTCTTCTTGGATCTCTGTTCCCCAAGAAGCCTCTTCTGATTGATGTTAAAATTTACAGAAAACTTCTGTCCTGCTTAAAACCTGTGCATTGAGTTTCAGGAAGCTTATTTTGGTTCGGCAAGAGCAGATTCCTTTGGGACAGTGAGATTAGGAGAGTACTGAAAGGCTTGTCTCAGCCTATGCCATGGAAGAGATTAACGTCCTTCCAAATTCACCAGACACAAAACCCCCATCGGACAGATTTCTTTATACATGAGTTCACAGACACTAGCTGCATTTTTTCACAATAAGCAGCAATAAAGTCCAGGAAATAACAACATGCTCAAACAGCCCAGACCTGCACATTATGCACCGATTCCAGAATGGACTGTATATAAGAAAGGCATCTGAACAGTAGTAGAAATAAATTTAGCTGTCTTCTCTAGCTCCCTTCAGTGAAAACAAGGTCAGTGCCCATTTCCTCTCCAGGAGGCTCAGCCCCACTAATAAATATCCCAAAGGTAGAGTAACCACTTAGGAATTTGAAAGCTAATAAAATGTTAAGTGAAGAAGGGCCATGAACAGCGTTCTGAAAGACAAGTTGATTATCAACATTAGGTCTCCTTTCCTTAGGAAAATGGGAGCAGACAATATCTCTGTCAAGCATTGAGTCTTATCATTTCCAAAGAGAAGTCAAATGCCATTTCTCTTTACTTGTCAAAAGGAAGAAATTATCCTCCCCAGCTACATGTTATTATCCACCATCTGTGTGATAGCTTCTCATAATTACTTACATACGGCGTCTTTGATAAGCCTTATTCCTGATAAACAGAAAATAAAATTAACTCTCATACTAGATCAGTCACTGAGAAGACTTGGAATAAATATAGTAGAGTTTTAATTTTTCTCTTTCAGAAACCTGACAAGACAGCTGCTGAAACACACACTTAGAAATCTTTGTTTAGAAAGAATTTCTAAATGAAGCTACAGCCTTTGAAGTCTAAATGTGCTGCACGGTCAATTGGAAGGAAACATTCAGTTGTTTGATTTAAGAAATGACTCAACAGCTTAAAGAATATAGGATAATGCAGAGTTATATGATAGTCAGGGTTGTTTGCTTTCTTTTTTTGTCACTGAATTTTAAAATCTACACCTGGGTTAGGTACTAGTAACACATTCAGACAGTTTATTTTGTCTAAAAAATGGTTTGGTTTTGATTCTGCACATCTGTTTCATCATAATTTACCTTTCGAAGGTTAAGGCTTCTGATGACAGATCAGTTATTACACTGTAAGGATTTATTGATGCTATACTCATGACTAAAAACAAGTGATAACCCATCCTTTCTTGAATAGAATAGATTTGAATAAAGAAAGAAAATGGTTATGTTCCTTGAAGCATAATAGAAGTGGTTTCACAGCTCCGCTGACTGGCTTAGTGTGCAAATGTATCATTTACTGTCAAAAGGGCTGAATGTTGTTCCCTCCCCCCAAAAACCTGGAAGTTATAGTGATATTTTATATACATTACAGCCATTCAACACTCTACTGAGGATTAACCAATTAGGCTGATTGTTTATTTAGTCTTCAATTTTGGACCTGAAGTTTTAAGTACAGTCCCCTCATCACTCATTTTAAATCAACATCTTTATAAAATTGACATTTATTTTTCTCTGGTGCCTGTCATTGTTGCACCAAAACTTTATTATTGACTTCAACTATCAGGGAAGTGACAATATAATCTAAGTAATTCAAAGTAAAAGTGATTATAACAGACATTGAATTAAATCTGCAAATAATCAGATAGAATGTAAAATTATAGGTGAAGAGTTGTATCCATATAGATTCCTTTAAAGGAGCGAAATTTTATCTCACCAATAACATTAGACTGAAAACAGTCTTCAAGTGAAATACAGAGGAATACATAGAATCTAAACGCTTTTTTTGTCTTTATGACAAGACTATTTGTTCTGTGACTTAGGACTATTAATTTTTCTGAGCCTCAGGGAAAAATTTAGAACTTAGCAAGAGGAGTTCAAGGGTGAAATATTTTTGAATTTTAATCTTAATTACAAAAAAGTGATTGCCCTTTTTTTTTTCTATCCATTTGTTCTTACTCTCCAGGAAAAGCATAATGAACAAATTAATTTACATAAATGTTAAAAAAACATTAAATTTTAAGAAATATCAGAGAGTACTTATAGGACGTGAATGTAAAACTATCCAGTATGAATAGCTACACTAGAATTTTAAAGTTATATTAATCAGAAAAAGTATTTAAATGTATACTGAGTTATTTAAGAATTGAGTGCAGCTGTATTCAGGATAAAGAAATTATTCTGACAACCTGAAAACCAAGTGTGCTGGTTTTGGCTGGGATAGAGTTAATTTTCTTCACAGTAGCTGGTATGGGGCTATGTTTTGGATTTGTGCTGAAAACAGTGTTGATAACACAGGGATGTTTCAGCTGTGTCTCATCAGTGCAGAGCTGAGCATGAAGGCCTTTTGTGCTTCCTCACACCATCCCACCAGTGAACAGACTGGGAGAGCACAAGAAGCTGGGCAGGGACACAGCTGGGACAGCTGACCCCAGCTGACCGAAGGGGTATTCCGTACCACAGAGATTAAGGTCAGCAATGAAAGCTGGGTGAAGAAGAAGGAAGTGGGGGGACATTAGGATTCATGGTGTTTGTCTTCCCAAGTAACTGTTACATGTGATGGAGCTGCTTTCCTGGAGATGGCTGAACACCTGCCCGCCAATGGCAAGTGGTGAATGAATTCCTTGTTTTGCTTTGCTTGTGTGCACAGCTTTTCCTTTACCTATTGAAAGGCGTTTTTCTTAACCCATGAGTTTTCTCACTTTTACTCTTCAGATGCTTTCCCCTATCCCAAGCTGGAAGGAATGAATGAGCGGCTGGGTAGGACTGAGCTACCTGCCGAGGTTAAACCACAACACCAAGTAGCAGAGAATAAGCACCAACAGCATCACTCCCTTCCTTCACAGGAATTCAGCACACATTTTTTTTAATTAGTTTTCTAGATAATATTTTAGGTGGCATAAAGAAACTTGTCAAAAAAAGTTAATAGGAATTCTTATCATTGTCTTTTTACATAGGAATATTTTTTAAATATAAATATCACTATATCACAAGTTTCCGAAGAAAACTAGCACTGCTGGCTAAGAAAAAATAGCTATTGGAAGGTCTGGGTGCTTCTTTCTCTTTATCATAATACGATTAAAGAATTTATTTCTTTTTGACTGTATTATCTCATCCTTGAAAAAGTTTAGGAAAAAGGTAAAAACAGAAGAGTTAAAATAAATTCTACTTATTAACTAAAATGTACCTTAACTGCACTTTAATAGTAAAAGTTCATTGATTATTTTTGTTGAGTATATGTATAAGGGTTTTAAACACTGAAAAACTATTTCTTAGGAATGTAAATAATGGCATATAAATTATCACACATGCATTATCAATATTCCAGCATGTTAATATTCTGTGACATGTTGAAAACCTTCATAGCCTGTACTTAGATTTTGGGGAGTATGGGACAAATAGTGCACATACCACAGAAACTTAAGAGGTCTGTAACACCCAAAATAAATACATTAATCAAGAGTGAATGCAATTAACAGTGAATATCTTTTACTTTACCTACCTACAGGTAAAACTTAATTATTTGAATAATATTATTCACCTGTGCTCAGATCTGTATCATGGTGATTTGGGAGGACCTGGAGACTGTACGAAATGGAAAAAAGACTACAGTGAATCTTTTACAATTACTTGACTGCCATGTCAATGGAAACAATAGAAACACAGTTTACTGTGCCCTGGAATACATAGGGCAGAGAATTTAAGAAGGAATTAACGACCTTAGTAATGCATAACTTGTCTATGGCCTGGTATCTCCAGCCTATCTTTCTTCTACAACTTTGTTTATGAGGGATTTGGATTAAATGAGTCTTAGTCACGTTAATTCTATCCAAGGTTGTTTTGCAAACCGATAGTTAGGTCTAGACATAAGCCACTGAAGCATAAGGCAACATTTAGCTACACGACAATAGTCTAGATGATCTTTTAAAAGCTTCCTTTCCCCTCATTTATTATTCAACGGAAAAAAAAAAGAGAGTGTTTTCTGAGGAAATATCTGAGAATGAAAAAGGCTGGAACTGATACAAGTAAACAAAAGGAGATGGACTAAATCTATAAGGAACAATTTCTTTCCTGTCTCATTCAGTCTACTATCCGAGCATATAGTGTTTACTAAGTCTTGAAAACAAAGCTCAAAGACACACTTGAAACAGGAGATACAATCATCATCATGATCATGATGTGTATTGGTGGAGCACGAAAGATAATTAATTCCATTAAACTCTTCTATATGGAGATTTCTTTGCTCTAATATATTGACTCCTTGGAGGCTCAGAACTCAAAAATCATAACGTAGAGTCATAGAGTCCCATTTATACTGTTCAAGCATGGCACTCACATGCTTTTTCATCTTGATCTTGCCCTGGATTATCAATTTTAACATTAAAAAAAAAAAAAAGAAAGAGTGAGGAGGGGAGTTATTGGTTGGTTTTCTTCTGGCATTCACATGTTTAGCAACTAGCTCAACATCCTTTTAAATCTTACTTCCAGGAAAAATAAATGCTTTCCATAAACATGTGTCTCACATAGAACTGACCTGGTCTACTTGTGAAGAACATATCCAGATTGGCCACCTGTACTCTGGGTCTACCAACATGTCCAGTCTATAATAGGACTGCATTTTGCAGCGACTTATTCTTAATGTAGCAGCACAAAGTCATCATTTATATTAAAAAAAACCCTAATAATGTTACAGTGGCTGTATGTTTGTCCCATCCTTAAATGAAACAATATTTACTTAGTGTAAAATATTGGCATCATGCCATCTCAAGAGACATTATCCAGTCACACTCGAAAATATGTCAATCTATGTAACTCAGTGCTAAAATCTGTACAGAAAGGTTTCTTTTATTTAAAAACTGGTTTATTGCAGTATTCTATGACCTTTCCTACAGGAGTTCAAATAAAATTTGTTTTCAACAACTCTCTCTTAAATTGAAAATAAACATGCATATAAAAATAGCTGTAGGATTTAAAAAAAATTTAGTTGAAAACTTCAGGTAGCAGGTAAAAGTTAGTGCATAGACAAAGCTTGATTTTAGCTAGTACTAGACTAAACTCAGTTCAGCAAGACAAGCAATTCCAGTTCTTGGGTAAAAGCAATCAACTTTTTTCTATACTTATGAGGATACAGAAGTGCTCCTCCATATGTTAGGCAAATATTTGACTTGAAGAGGAAACTACACATATCCTAGAGGGGAACACTAAACTGTCCAAAGAGCCCATGAAAGATAATTAACAGAGTATGTTTTTAGAACAGTACGCTATATTAACTGTGAAAAACTAGACTCAATTTCCCAAATATTTTTAGCTGCATTAAAACAAAACAAAACAAAACAAAAAAAAAAGAAAACCAAGATAACAAACCTGAGAAAACAACAACAAATACCCTAGGTTTTACATTCTACTGGTAACTATTTTTGTCTTGTGTTTTGAGCTTTAAATCTAATTGGGGCTAGTCAAGTTTGAGTCACAGACAAATCTAAAGGGATTAAGCCTCTCACCTTTCATAAAAGGTGCTTTTACATCCTATTATAGGATATTCCTCAGAGAGATCTTGTCCATATTTTTACAGTGATTTTCTTCCTGTGTTGTAAAGGATTCTTCACTATACTCACTGTGAAAAGTTCTGACCCGTCTGTGCACTCACCAGCAACATAAAAGTCATTCATTTGCTATTGTTTTGTGTCAGTGACAATGTAATTATTTTTGTTTGTTTCAAAATTACACCAGCATTACTAGAAAATAATAAGAAAATAGAGCGCATAATACCTAACGGCCTCACGAGTCAGAGAAAGAATAATCATTAACTTGAGCTGAAATGGACTAATACACGGCCGAAGTACTCATGATAGATTCTTAAGGAAGTAGTTAATTGTTGATGTCTTTCGTTTTGCATAAAACAAATATTGATAGAGGCAAGAAAGGACTGTTGGAGGAATAAAGGGAGAAAATATAGGAACAAAAATAACTGATTCTACTGTCCACTGCAAGTATCTGTTTCAAAGGTAATGAAAAATTATGGTCTTCCTCAACCTGTTTCAATTAATCAGTCAAACTCAACAACCAGGATGGAAAAGTGTTTTCCTCATAATATCTCGTAACATGATAGTTAGGACAGACTCTTAGAATACGGTTCAAAAATCTTCTTGTTTAGGAACCGATGTACAAACTTCTATAACTGAGACTAATTAATAAGCTCACTGAATAAAACCAGTCTAAATAACTTTTAAATTAACTCTGTGCTTCATTTGCTTTTGTCACAGATGCCATCCCAAAATATCTTTAAAAATTGAATTATTAAAAATAATAATTTTTGCTTGATCAGAGATGTTTGTTTGCTTTGTTGTTGATACTTTTGTTCAGCACCAGATATGCGTGCATCACTACTACACAGCTGAAGTCTGAATAACTTGTCAGAGTAGATAGAACAAGTGTGAAGAGCTTGAGTAGTCCAAGTTTTAGAGAAATGCTTTGACTATTGTTTATTTACGGCCCTGGGACAAACTTCTTATTTTATTTCTCATAAATTTCTGCACTGTCTTCTGAACAGAAAGACTTTGCTGAACATAATAACTTTTTTTTATAAATGTAGGGATGAGTCTGTGTGCCTTAAAAATGAGTGGTGTTTGTTCCTTATTTCTAGTCAGCTACATAACTTGGTTAGCAATCAAGTATGGCTTTTTCTGGACTAGAAGAATGTATCAATCTATGACATATATAGCCAGTGGTTAGGCCTATAGCATTAGTTCTTTCTATTTTTCTTTTTGGCTTTGGGTTTTTTGAGGGATTTGACTGCAAGGATTTCAATTTTTTTGATTGTTTATAGAAGAATCAGGCTGGGGTTGGAGAGCAGATCTGGGAATGGATCCTGGGGAAGTGAGTTGGGCAGGAGCCAGCAGCAAACCCTGGCAGAAAAGATGGCCAGCAACATCTGGGGCTACATCAGCAGGAGCACCACTAGCAGATCAAAGAAAATTTTTACCCCCCTCTACCCAGCACTCACATATACTATGTCCAGTTTAGGAAAGACATCAACATGCTGTAGTAAGCTCGACAGAAAAGCACCGAGATGACCAGGATGGAGTAGATGCCCGATAAGGAGAGGCTGGGAGAGTGGGGCCTGTACAGATGGGGGCAGAGGTGTCTTCAGGGCAACTCACAGCCACCCCCTAATGAAGACAGGGGACTGTGAGGACACAGCTGCACTCTTCATAGCGGTTCACTGTGACAGAATGAGCAACAATATACACAAATTGGAAAAAGAGAGGTTCCAGCCAGATAGAAGAAGAAACTTTTCTGACAAGGAGTCAGGGACTCAGACACATTGACTGGAGAAGTCATACTGGGTCTGTCCTTGGATGTTTTCAGAACCCAGCTGGATAAAGACCGTGCTGTTAGCAGGAGGTTGTTTCCAAACAGAATTATCCTATGCTCATAATATATAAAACACAAATGTGGATGCTGACTATCCTAGAATATGTAGACAGGCTTTATATTGACCTGAATTGACTTTATAATTTCCATAGAAATTTAATTATTTCTTGTACTCACTAGTTAAAAGGAACCCTAATTCAACTGATGATTGACTCTCTTGAATTTCAACTTGTAAGACTCCTTACATATCTTAAACAGTGATCCTTTAATGAATATTTTACAAGCCATTCCTACAGGTCCTGATATCAGATCCAAAACCTACAGCTGCCATAGGAGCTGGTGTTAATGGTCTATGGTGTCACCTGGCTTGCTTATTTTCTCTTTGGAACCATGAATACTTCATCTTCTCTTGAAGTTACATGATGCAAGAACAGTTTTTATTATAGAAAGCTCTAATTTTTTAACATTTCTATGCTGAAGCTCGTGTATTCAAAGATTATTTCTAACAGCCCATTTTATCTACATCATTGCAAAACACCAGAGTAGTTGTTGTCCAGTGAATATTTACCTAGAGAAGTGTTTTGCTTAAAGACCACTTTCAAGCCATTTTTATTGAACTTTGTAAGCTGGCTTTAAATCCACCTTCACAGTCAGTCTTCTTAAGAGATATTGCCATCTTCAAAGGCTGGAATTAGCATAACTATATGCAATGTAAAAAAGAAAAAAAAAAAGGCAAACCAAAACAACAGAGATAAAAGTAGATATACTTCTTATTGACAAAAAAAATTATGGCATTGTAACCTGTATATAAGAATGCAGAAATCTTAATTAAGATATAGAAAAATCATACACATGTACAGATAATTTTTAAGCTGCTGTTTACCTTTAGAATACATTTTCAGAGGTTACCTAGTTTTTAAATTAAATTAAGTTCAGTCAAGATGAGTCAGGTCACCTAATTATGGCAATAAACCTGGTTTCGTAAGGAATTTTGTAAGGATTTTGTCCCACTGAAAGCCTTTTTATGGCAGACTGATCTGACCCACCTATAAACACATTTTAAAGAAAGAGACTTCCAATATAGTACTGTTCATCTTTCTCATTTGTGATGGTAAAGACACAAAAGAGTGGAATGTAATAAGAGAGTTGCTAAGCGTTTGAAGCAAAAATGTACACTGTAATATTGCTGCAAAATTTAAATTGGCTGCAAGATTCGCTTAGGGGCAGGGAGTTTAAGGAACATCTGGAGATTCTGAAATAACCTGCATTCATTTACGTTATTTAAGTTGTAAAATCATATTCAATCTTGACCCGCTCAGGAAATCTAACATAAACGTCCTGCTGATTTTGACAGTCATACAGCAAAAACACCCTCTAATGAGCATTTAATAGTCACCAAAAGTTCTGCATTAAGTACAAAGCCCTTTTGATTACTTATTCCACTAATTTAAAGTAAATGCTTTTACAGATGGCATCTGTTAGGACGCAGAGCGTGTGCTGCATTTATATGTAGTCACTGAAAATAAATTCCAGCTTTGGTATAAGGATCGTACAAAAAAGATCAAACATGAAACACTGAGTAAACATTTACTAGTGATATTTTTAAAGCTCTTCATAAAAGATTATCCAATACCAGATTACAATACTCAAAGTATATGAAGTAATTTAGAAATACTTTGGCAAATTAGCACCTAAAGAAAAATGTCTGAGACAAAGTAATAGAGCTCTTCCATTTTGTTTATCATCTTCCCCGGGGTGCAATAATATCATATTTCATTATCCATTCAAACAGTATTACCTTATGAATAAAGGAGAAAAAAAAATCCACACATTTAGTTATTAGAGATTAATGGGAGAATAATAATGGTTCAGATTTAAATGAGAAAAAAAAGAAAATAAATCTAAAGCAATTATCTACTTTTTGGAAGAAGGATATGGGGAAACATTCATTTATTTTCGTGCGATAACAAAGAATTTAATCAACAAAAGTCATGTTAAAACATGCATTCAAAAGTGTGCAAATTAAGAGTGATTTTTGTCGGTCTACAAACATGTCCCTTATGACCAAATTTTTAATAGTTTGATAGGTTTGCAAAGAAAAATCTTCTGCATACTTTAGGATACCGAGCTATTGAGGGCATATTGATAAATAAAAATCCCAATATTTTTAAAGAAAATGTCAATTTATTCAAATTCAAATTAGGTAGCTATGTTTTATAGTTATTTCCAGAAATTGCCATTAAAACCTTTATGATTATTTCTTACAAGCTATTAGCATTACAACAGTATGTGCTGAAACTAAGAATTTATGAAGTAAATATTAATTTCAGAGTAAAATGAGAAAAAATTTTAGGGAAAAATTTTGTAATAGAATATCAAGTTCCTCCAAGTACTCAAAAAAACCCCAAACAAACAAACAACCCAACAAAACAAACATGATTTAATCATTAGCTTGAGTCAAGCTCCTAAAATTCGAGAATAGTCATCACAATTGTGAAATTTCAGTTTTACATGTTCCTGTGTTCCAACATGTGGAGCTGTGGTTCTCGGCCTTGTATCAGCTCTGAAGAAAACGTACAATATGTAACACTCCCTGACCTTTTTCACCTCTTCATCAAGATCAGACATTATCCCAGCTTTGTCCCTTACAGTGCAACTACTATGCACTGTGCTTTTTAGTGAAAATACGAGCATTGAGAAATGTGCATTTGTCTGCGTACATGTGTATGTAATATATAAACAAAGTTGATCAAGCTTCATACCAATAGACAATCAGGACACAACCAACATGCCCACCTGAGCCCAGAGCACAAAAATACTCAGTTTCAATAATTTGGATCAGAGCTGTGTCTCCTTTTCCTTCTTTCAATAAAACTACCTCTTCTAGAATAAAGGAAAATAAGAAGAAATTATATTGTTGTATTCAGATAGCAATTACTGCTCTAGTCTTTATCTGTGATTTTTAACTTGTTGTTATTAGGATTAATTATTTGTAAAATAACCATATTAATTACTGCAGTTAAATGTGCAGTTACAGGCAACTCCAGAAATTACCATTCTAGGACGTTGCATTATACATTCATTGCGACAAGTTAGCCAGGTAATCAGCCGGACCAAGGTAACACATTGCATTCTTAAGAAGGATGTTCTTTCCCATGAAATTTATTTACCGTGGAATGTGGGAGGCAATATTACCCATCGAGGGAGGCACAAAGGAGGAACTTTTCTTTCTCGTAAAGGTAAATAACGGCAGTGAAGGAGCTGATGAGTACATGAAAGAGCGCCCTTATAAAGAAAATTAAACAGAAAATAATAGCCTATATTTCATCCAATTTCTAACCAGTGTGCCCATAGCATGATCCTGAAAAAGCTACATCTTTTGGGAGCAAAAGCGTAACTTGGGAAGTGCCTTTCCCAAGACTATGTTTCGTCTTTAGTTTCATTTTGCTAGAACTATTTCAGTGGTAAGAGAGCAATGAACTTTTTATCCCTGTAGCCTATATTTATTTTTCCATCTCTATGGAACAATAACTTTCACGGAACAAGTACGTACCACAGGAATCCTTTATTTGTGAGTTGTTTTTATTACAGTTATCTTTTTGTAAGGTGACAGGTTCAACACAACCTATTAGTAATAGAAGATTCAGGATATACAGCAACATCAACTAAGGTCATACAGCTGTAAATTTCAGGTTTTGTCTCTTGTAATTGACGGTTGCACAAAATAGATACAAGAAACTACTAACTTAGAACTTTACACCAGATTTGGATTGCCTCAGTATTATTAGGTGTCCACATCCTAAGCCTTAAGAAGTCCTTATGTTTAAACATAATTGAATTTCTTTTCCCCCCTCATTACTTTAGTAAAAAATGAAATTAGGTAAATAGAATTAAAATAGTTTAAAGTTGGCGTTGCAGGAGAATCAAGACAATTATAGTAACCACTCTGTGCTGGGTTTGTCTGGCAAGGTTTTGGTAGCAGGGGGGCGGTACTACAGGATCAGCTGCTGTGAGAAGCTGTTAGAAGCTTTGTCTGTGTCTAATGGAGCCAATGCCAGCAGGCTCCAAGAAGGACTCACCACTGGCCAAGGTCAAGCCCATCAGCGACAGTGGTAGCACTTCTGTGATAACATATTTAAGAAGGAGAAAATGTTGCCGCACAATGGCAATTGCAGCCAGAGGGAGGAGTGTGAATATGTAAAAGAAACAGCCTTGCAGCCACCAAGGACAGTGAAGAAGGCTCCAGTTGCCAGAGAAGAGACTCCCCTACAGCCTGTGATGAAGACCATGGTGAGGCAGGCTGTCCACCTGCAGCCCATGGAGATTACTGGTGGAGCAGATATCCACCTGCAGCCTGTGGAGTACCCTACACTGGAGTGGGCAGATGCCCAAAGGAGTTTGTGACTCTGTGGGAAGCTTGCACTAGAGCAGGTTTGCTGGCAAGTCTTGTGACCCGGTGGGATAGCTACACTGGAGCAGTCTGCTTCCTGGAGGACTGCAGCCCATGGAAGGGACCCACACTGGAGCAGTTCGTGAAGAACTTCAGCCTGTGGGAAGGACTCACACTGGAGAGATTCATGGAGGACTGCTTCCTGTGGGAGGGACCTTATGCTGGAGCAGAGGAAGGTGTCCTTACCCTGAGAAGGAAGGAGTAGCAGAGACTACATGGGATAAACTGTCACAACCATTCTTTGTTCCTCTGAGCCGCTTGTGAGGAGGAAGTAGAGAAAATTGGGAGTGAAGTTGAGCCTAGGAAGAAGGGAGGGAGGTGTTTTTAAGATTTGATTTTATTTCTCATTATCCTACTCTGATTTGATTGGTAATAAATTAAACTAATTTCCCCAAATCAAGTCTGGTTTATCCGTGACAGTAAGTGGTGAGTGATCTCTCCCTGTCTTATCTTGACCCATGAGCTTTTTGTTGTATTTTCTCTCTCCTGTCCAGCTGAGGAGGGAAATGATAGAGCGGTGTTGGTGGCACCTGATCTCCAGCCAGGGTCAACCCACCACAGATTCAAATAGGATATTAAAAGCAAGTAGAAAGCCTATATGGAATAGAAACCAGTGTTGACTAGAAAATAAAATTACAGTATAAGGATAAAATGAGTATTCCTAAATGTCAAGTCAGTTCAGCCCTGAAGAATAAATTAATAGAAATAATAGAAGTTCTTTCCTATATAAATAAAAAGAGAACAAGTACGGAAGAAAAAATTTGCCTCTATTTGTCCAGGATGTAATAGAGATTAAGAACAATCAGTGTACTATCTAAGACTTAAAAAAAAAAAAATCTGGCTCACTTTTCAGTAAGAATAAAGATGTGAGGAAGAAGTCAGGTTAGTTCATTACATAAGTGTATGAAAACATAAATATAATTACTGCTTGGGTAAAAAGGTTCAAGATCTCAAAGTCCGGGGGATCGTATGATATTCACTGCAGAAAAACTGAAAAAAGTGGCATATGAAATTATAGATCCAGGAAGATTTTTAATGAACCTGTCTTTATCATGAAGTAATAGCAAATGTAATATCAATATTTACTTAATGGACATGTGATTGAGGAAACTGCAGGATCATTAAGCTGATCTGAGTTACATGTAACCCTTTAGAGATACTTTTGACGTATGTGGTAAAGGCAGGAAAGGAAATGGAAAATAGAATATGTTGTCACATGAATTTACCAAAGTACGTCATTTTAGGCTACCATCTTTATTGTCTGGTCATAAACATTTTCCGAGCAAAAGTAAATGTGGAAGAATTGGTTCATTACAGTTTACTCATAGTAAGAATACTATTAACAATAATCTTAATAAGCATAATTACTATTCCGTTCTTTCTAAGACAGATGAAAATTGTGAATAGTACCAGTGGGTAGTACCAGTCTCAAACAGCTTCCTAGATTTAGCAAGAGAATGATGACACCTATAAGAAAGGAGTTGTTTGTTTTTTTTTTTAAATCACAGAGCAGATACTGGAAGGAAAGAACTGTGTGGCTTTGAGTCTGACACATAGTCCATCTGCTTCCTGAAATCTGTTCACAGAATCAGACTCACAGAATCACTTCACAGAATCTCAGAATGATAGGACTTGGGACCTCTGGAGATCATCTAGTCCAACCCATGTGATAAAGCAGGTTCATCTAGAACAGGTTGCACAGAAACATGTCTGGAGAGAGTTAAATATCTCCAGAGAAGGAGACTCCTCAACTTCTCTGGGCAGCCCGTTCCAGTGCTCTCTTACCATCAAAGAAAAAAGATTTTCCTCATGTTCAGAACTTCCTGTGTTCCAGTTTGTGCCCATTGCCCCTTGTCCTATCACTGGACACTGCTGAAAAGAGACTGGCCCTGTCCTCTTGACACTCTTCCTTTAGATACTTATAAACATAGATGATCTCCTCTCAGTCTTCTCTTCTCCCGACTCTCCAGGTATCTCAGCCTTTCCTTGTAAGAGAGATGCTCCATCCCCTCATCATCTTCGTAGCCCATCACTGTACTCTGTCCAGTAGTTTCTTGTCTCTCTTGAACTCAGAATTGGATAAAACCTCCAGACCTCACTGGATATCACATTGGATAAAACACTGTGACCTCACCAGAGCAGAGTAGAAGGGGAAGAGAACCTCCCTTGACCGCTGGCCACACTCTTCTTAATGCACCCTAGGATACCATTGGCCTTCTTGGCCACAAGAACCCATTGCTGGCTCATGGTTCTCCACCAGTACTCCCAGGTCCACAGAGCTGCTTTTCAGCAGGTCAACCCCTAACCTGTACTGATGCATGGAGTTATTCTTCACCAAGTGCAGGACCTTACACTTGCTGTTGTTCAACTTCACTAGATTCCTCTCCACCCTACTCTCTATCCTGTCCAGGTTTCACGGAATAGTAGCACAGTCTTCTGGTGTATCAGCTACTCCCCCCAGTTTTGTATCATCAGCAAACTTGCTGAGGGTACACTCTATAGTTTCTTCCAGGTCATTGATCATGATGATGATGTTGAACAAGACTGGACCCAGTACTGACCCCTGGGGAACATCACTAGCTACAGGCCTCCAACTAAACTCTGTGTTACTGGTCATAACCCTCTGAGCTCTGCCATTCAGCCAGTTCTCAGTCCACCTCACGGTCCACTCATCTAACCCACACTTCCTAAGCTCCTATTTGAACGCACCATCCTACCACAAAAAGTTAACTTCTAGGTTCTTAGCACCGTTCCTTTGTTAAGAATTTTCTCTGTCCACCTGCCAAGGACCTACTTTTCAATCTTATCAGCTCAGAAGGAAATGGAGGAGATAATAAGAACTTTTCTCTAACTATTGACAGAGACCAGGTGAAAGTTTTCTTTAGTCCTCTGTGGCCTTTGACTGGATTCCTCTGTTTGAACGCAGATAACCTGGGGTAAAAGTGCAATTTTCATCACATGAACTAGAATGTATACATACCTGCAACTTAGACATTCAAATCTGACCTCCAGGACTCCTGTTCTTGGCAGGCCCCGGCTGCCCCGTGCCCGGGTCTGTGACGTCTGGAGGTAGAGCAGCGACTCTTTCATGGGCACCCCCTTGCTGTGGGGAAGGAGCTTGCGTGCCCCTGTGGGGTTGAGAGCTGTGCTGGTGGTGGCATGTGCCTCTGGTGGGATCTCCCAGGCCAGACAGGTCTCAACTGAAGGGTCAGACAAAGTGTGTCCATGGGCAGGATGGGCTCACTACCCTTCGGGCAGCCATCCTAGGAGAAGGACAACTCTGACTCCAAACCCGGGCAGATGGAGCTCGTTTAGCCCTGTAAGGCATCCATCATCTAAGAGAAGGATACTCTAACCAAACCTACGACCCGAGGACTTCACTGTCACTGTCCAAGCTCGCTAGGCCCTGGCAGATGAACCTCAGGTGTAAAGAGTGGAGCCAGTTCCGAACATGCTGCACCCCTTAATCCAAATCCGCTGTGCTGTTATTCTTGCCTGTAGGCAAAGCCGCATTGTTTCTTCCCAGATCAAACACTTTAGTCCTTTGGCTTAGCTCTCCAAGGAGATAAAATCTCTCCTGAGGCCAATCTGTCACTTTTGCAACCTTTCCGTTCTTTCAAACTGGGACACCTCCTTTCAGGTAGTTGTAGAGAGCAATAAGGTCTCCCCTCAGCCTCCTTTTCTCCAGGCTAAACAATCCCAGTTCCCTCAGCCGCACCTCATAGGTCTTGTGCCTTAGACCCTTCACCAGCTTCATTGCCTTTCTTTGGAGAAGCTCCAGCAGTGCAGAGTCTTCCTTGTAGTGAGGGGTCCAAAACTGAACACAGTAACTGAGGTGTGGCCTCACCAGTGACAAGTGCAGGGAAACAATCATTTCCCTACTCCTACTGGTTACGCTATTTCTGGTATAAGCCAGGATGCTGTTGGCTTTCTTATCCACCTGGGCACACTGCTGTCTTATATTTAGCCGGCTGTCAACCAACAGCCCCTGGTCCTTTTCCAAGCAGCAGCTTTTCCAGCCACTTTTCTCCAAGCCTGTAGTATTGCTGTGGTCCAAGCGCAGGACCCAACATTTGGCCTTTTAGAACCTCATACCACTGGCCTCTGCCCCAAACTTTCCAGATCCATCTGTAGAGTCTCCTGGTATTCAAGCAGATCAAAAATCCTGCACAACTTGGTGTCGTCTGCAAGGTTACTGAGAGTGCACTCGGTCCTCTCATCCAGATCATCGACAAAAATGTTAAAGACAACAGGCCCCTGTATTGAGCCTTGGGGGACACCACTTGTTACCAGCTGCTAACTGAATTGAAATCCATTCACCACCACTCCTCTGGGCCTTTCAGACAGCAAGCAGTGTCTGAAACTGTGGTGCAGTTGGCATACCTGAGGGACATGATGCCATCCAGAAGGACCTGAACAAGCCAGAGAAGTAGGACCATGTGTGAACTTCATGAGGTTCAACCAGGCCAAGTGCAAGGTCCTCCACCTGGGTCAGGGCAATCCTGAATATTAATATCAGGCTGGGGACGAAGAGGTTGAGATCAGCCCTGCAGAGAAAGACTTGAGGCTACTGGTGGATAGAAGGCTGGATATCAGCTGACCATGTGTACTCCCAGCCCAGAGAGCCAGCCATATCCTGGACTGGATCAGAAGAAGTATGGCCAGCAGGTCAAAGGAGGTGATCCTGCTGCTCTACCCCACTCTGGTGAAACCTAACCCGGATTACTGAATCCAGCTCTGGAGCCGTCAGCACAAGAAGGGCTGTTGGAGCTGGTCCAGAGGAGGGCCACAAAATGGCTGGAGCACCTCTGCTATGAGGACAGGCTGAGAGAGTTTGGGTTGTTCAGCCTAGAGAAGAGAAGGCTCCAGGGAGACCTTATTGTGGCCTTCCAGTAATGAAAGGGGGCCTTATAAGGAAGATGGGGAGAGTCATTTTAGCAAGGCCTGTTGTGATAGTACAAGGGGTAATGGTTTTAAATTAGAAAGAAGGGAGATTTAGAGTAGGTATATGGAAGAATTTTTCTTTTTATAAGGATGGTGAAACACTGGGATGGGTTGCCCAGAGGAGGTAGATGCCCCATCCCTGGGAGCATTCAGTGTCAGGTTGGACAGGGCTCTGGACAGTGTGATCTAGTCGAAGATCACAGAATCACACCAAATCACAGAAACGTCTGATTGGAAGAGACCTTTAAGATCATCAAGTCCAGCCTTTCACCCTGCACTACCAAGATCCCTACACCATGTCCCTCAGCACCACATCTACATGTCTCTTAAACACCTCCAGGGATGGGGACTCCACTACCTCCCTGGGCAGGCTGTTCCAATGCTTAATGACCTCCTGGGTCTTCCTTCTGGTCTTTCTTGTAGATCAGTGTCACGTTTGCCAGCCTCCAGTCAGCTGGTATCTCCCCTGTTAGCCAGGATTGTTGGTAAATCACGGGAAGTGGCTTGGCGATCACCCCCGCCAGCTCCCTCAGAACTCTCGGGTGGATTTCATCCGGCCCCATAGACTTCTGCACATTTAAGCTGTGTAGCAGTTCACTTACTGTTTCCTCTTGGAAGGAAGCTTGATAATGCTCTCCATCTCCACCATCTGGTTCTAGAGGCCAAGCACCCCATGAGTTGGTCTGACCATTAAAGGCTGAGGCAAAGAAGGCATTGAGTACATCAGCCTCTTCCTCATCTTTGGTCACTGTTTCTCCCATTGCATTGAGCAAGGGATGGAGATTCTCCATAATCCTCCTTTTGCTGTTAAGGTGTTTATATAAACTTTTTTAATTGTCTTTTATATTAGCGGCCAGATTAAGCTTTTGCCTTTCTAATCTTCTCCCTGCATAGTCTCATATGTTTTCATGAGTGACTGGCCCCCTCTTCCATAGATCATAGACTTTCTTTTTCTTCTTGAGCTCTAGCCAGAGCTCTCTGTTTAGCCAGGCTGGTCTTCTGCCCCTCTGGCTTGTCTTGTGGCTCACTTGGACAGCCTGCTATGTCCCTGTTCACTGCTGAGGGGTTGGACCAGATGACCTTTAAAGGTCCATTCTAACACAAATCATTCTATGATTCTATGAAAGCAAAACAAATAATGCAGAAAGCAAATGACAGTTGGCTAACCGAAAAATAGAAAAGTAAGGTAAGACCACACACAGACTTCAAACAAATCACAGATTTCTCAAAGGCAAAAGGAAATAATTTTTTGAGTCCGTGACAGATAACTCAACTTGGTGAGGAACTGACACTGAAAAAAGGAAAATTTGGGCTTGAAAAAATTCCTACTGGTTTAAGTAATGATGTGCTAGAATAGATTCCCCACAGAGAATTTTGAAGAGGAGATAAGGAAAATATCTAACAGCTGCTCTTTGGTAATGGCAGCAGATGGACTAGATGGCTTCTTGAGATTGTCTACAGACAATGTGACTTGAAGAGAAACTGCTTACTCAATCCCGTTGATTGGACTTCACTTGGAACTCCATGGTCACTTGCTGGTGTCCTAGAATATGAAATGGCAGCAAGACAAAAGAATCTCTGTTAGGACCCTGTGACAATAAGGGATACTACATTTGCACCTACCTAAAAGGGCACAGATATTTGGTTTACATTTACTTCAAACTGATAAGAAGTGACCCACCTCTAATCTGGAAGCTATTTAGCCCAAATTTGTGATGCTGTGCAGTACTAAGAAGATATTCTTACTTGCTATCTTGCAACTTGTCTCTTTAGACATCCTCTAAATGAATTATTTAGTCTCGAAAAGATGAAAGTAGAAACAATTATTTTCTGTATAAACACATCAACAGCACAAAAAGCAAGAGAGGACCGGAACAATTTAAAATAAGAGCACTGCCTTGATAATAAATATTGTAAAGGGACAGCAAGAATAATTTGATTGAAAATGCAAGGTATTTATCCATCAAAAATGTGCAGAATGGCCTTTCATTGAAGTAGTACAGGTGAAACTGTTCTTCTCTCAATACTCCAACTATTCTCAGGATAGTGTTTCATCAAGTTTTGAGTAAGATGGTGTAACATAACTGCCTGAAATATTTGGGACTGACCTTGGTACCGTAAAGAGTCCATTTTAGTTCTGTGAGAGTGCATTTTGGTTTATTTCAGTTAATTGACATGATCACATGTGCATTTCACTTCTATGTGCAGTTTAACCCTCTTTAGCTTAAATTTAATTTGTGTTGCCTGCTCTAATGACCTAAAGGGTTATTTAGCATAGGGGTGTATAGACATCTGGAACTTGGGTCCACAGGATTCCGTAACACACAAAGACACACAGACTTTATACCCTAAATTTCACTAATTTGTAACAGATTACCACCAATACTACAAAACTACACCACCACCAAGTATACCTACAACTAATAAAGTGGCTATATCTATGTAGCTCTAAACTTATGACAAATCATTCATTATAATCAATAATCAATTATAGAACCACCCAATAGCAGCAATCAATT